>NC_060194.1:38951210-39196210 GCF_021184085.1 Oncorhynchus gorbuscha | reverse complement strand
CCACCACCAGTTATCCTTGTCAGTGTGTGTTAATCAGCGTTAGCCGTAGCGTGCGCTACCATGACAGGCGGCGCAGGGCTGGCTGTATGCACAGTATTTCAGTTTTAGTGATGTTACTGTATATATGAGTTATGTATGAGTAATGTTACTGTAAATATGAGTTATGTATTAGTGATGTTACTGTAAATATGAGTTATGTATTAGTGATGTTACTGTATATATGAGTTATGTATTAGTAATGTTACTGTAAATTTGAGTTATGTATTAGTGATGTTACTGTAAATATGAGTTATGTATTAGTGATGTTACTGTATATATGAGTTATGTATTAGTGATGTTACTGTATATATGAGTTATGTATTAGTAATGTTACTGTACATATGAGTTATGTATTAGTGATGTTACTGTAAATATGAGTTATGTATTAGTGATGTTACTGTATATATGAGTTATGTATTAGTAATGTTACTGTAAATTTGAGTTATGTATTAGTGATGTTACTGTAAATATGAGTTATGTATTAGTGATGTTACTGTATATATGAGTTATGTATTAGTGGTGTTACTGTATATATGAGTTATGTATTAGTAATGTTACTGTAAATTTGAGTTATGTATTAGTGATGTTACTGTATATATGAGTTATGTATTAGTGATGTTACTGTATATATGAGTTATGTATTAGTAATGTTACTGTAAATTTGAGTTATGTATTAGTGATGTTACTGTAAATATGAGTTATGTATTAGTGATGTTACTGTATATATGAGTTATGTATTAGTGGTGTTACTGTAAATATGAGTTATGTATTAGTAATGTTACTGTAAATATGAGTTATGTATTAGTGGTGTTACTGTAAATATGAGTTATGTATTAGTGGTGTTACTGTAAATATGAGTTATGTATTAGTGATGTCACTGTATATATGAGTTATGTATTAGTGATGCTACTGTATAGATGAGTTATGTATTAGTAATGTTACTGTATATATGAGTTATATATGAGTTATGTATTAGTTATGTTACTGTATATATGAGTTATAGATGAGTTATGTATTAGTGATGTTACTGTATATGTGAGTTATGTATGAGTTATATATGAGTTATGTATTAGTGATGTTACTGTATAGATGAGTTATATATGAGTTATGTATTAGTGATGTTACTGTATATATGAGTTATATATGAGTTATGTTACTGTATAGATGAGTTATATATGAGTTATGTATTAGTGATGTTACTGTATATATGAGTTATGTATGAGTTATGTTACTGTATAGATGAGTTATATATGAGTTATGTATTAGTGATGTTACTGTATATATGAGTTATATATTGGTGATGTTACTGTATAGATGAGTTATGTATTAGTGATGATACTGTATATATGAGTTATATATGAGCTATGTATTAATAATAATAATAATAATAATATATGCCATTTAGCAGACGCTTTTATCCAAAGCGACTTACAGTCATGTGTGCATACATTCTACGTATGGGTGGTCCTGGGAATCGAACCCACTATGGCGTTACAAGCGCCATGCTCTACCAACTGAGCTACAGAAGGACCACTATTAGTGATGTTACTGTATAGATGAGTTATATATGAGTTATGTATTAGTGATGTTACTGTATAGATGAGTTATATATGAGTTATGTATTAGTAATGTTACTGTATATATGAGTTATGTATTAGTGATGTTACTGTATATATGAGTTATATAGGAGTTATGTTACTGTATAGATGAGTTATGCATTAGTGATGTTACTGTATATATGAGTTATGTATTAGTGATGTTACTGTATAGATGAGTTATATATGAGATATGTATTAGTGATGTTACTGTATATATGAGTTATGTTACTGTATAGATGAGTTATATATGAGTTATGTATTAGTGATGTTACTGTATATATGAGTTATGTATGAGTTATGTTACTGTATAGATGAGTTATATATGAGTTATTTATTAGTGATGTTACTGTATATATGAGTTATATATGAGTTATGTATTAGTAATGTTACTGTATATATGAGTTATATATGATTTATGTATTAGTAATGTTACTGTATGAGTTATGTTTTAGTGATGTTACTGTAAATATGAGTTATATATGAGTTATGTATTAGTTATGTGACTGTATATATGAGTTATATATGATTTATGTATTAGTAATGTTACTGTATGAGTTATGAGTTATGTTTTAGTGATGTTACTGTAAATATGAGTTATATATGAGTTATGTTTTAGTGATGTTACTGTAAATCTGAGTTGTGTATTAGTGATGTTACTATATGTAGTGTGGCAAAAAAGTATTTAGTCAGCCACCAATTGTGCAAGTTCTCCCACTTAAAAAGATGAGAGAGGCCTGTAATTTTCATCATAGGTACACTTCAACTATGACAGACAAAATGAGAAACAAATCCAGAAAATCACATTGTAGGATTTTTCATGAATTTATTTGCAAATTAAGGTGGAAAATAAGTATTTGGTCAATAACAAAAGTTTATCTCAATACTTTGTTATATACCCTTTGTTGGCAATGACAGAGGTCAAACGTTTTCTGTAAGTCTTCACAAGGTTTTCACACACTGTTGCTGGTATTTTGGCCCATTCCTACATGCAGATATCCTCTAGAGCAGTGATGTTTTGGGGCTGTTGCTGGGCAACACTGACTTTCAACTCTCTCCAAAGATTTTCTATGGGGTTGAGATCTGGAGACTGGCTAGGCCACTCCAGGACCTTGAAATGCTTCTTACGAAGCCACTCCTTCGTTGCCCGGGCGGTGTGTTTGGGATCATTTTCATGCTGAAAGACCCAGCCACGTTTCATCTTCAATGCCCTTGCTGATGGAAGGAGGTTTTTACTCAAAATCTCACGATACATGGCCCCATTTATTCTTTCCTTTACACGGATCAGTCGTCCTGGTCCCTTTGCAGAAAAACAGCCCCAAAGCATGATGTTTCCACCCCCATGCTTCACAGTAGGTATGGTGTTCTTTGGATGCAACTCAGCATTCTTTGTCCTCCAAAGTTGAGTTTTTACCAAAATGTTCTATTTTGGTTTCATCTGACTATATGACATTCTCCCAATCTTCTTCTGGATCATCCAAATGCTCTCTAGCAAACTTCAGACGGGCCTGAACATGTACTGGCTTAAGCAGGGGGACACGTCTGGCACTGCAGGATTTGAATCCCTGGTGGCATAGTGTGTTACTGATGGTAGGCTTTGTTACTTTGGTCCCAGCTCTCTGCAGGTCATTCACTAGGTCCCCCCGTGTGGTTCTAGGATTTTTGCTCACTTGTGATCATTTTGACCCCACAAGGTGAGATCTTGCGTGGAGCCCCAGATCGAGGGAGATTATCAGTGGTCTTGTATGTCTTCCATTTCCTGCTTGTTTGTAGGTGACCAAATACTTATTTTCCACCATAATGTATGTATGTATGTTTTTATGTATGTATGTATGTATGTATGTATGTGTGTGTGTGTGTGTGTGTGTGTGTGTGTGTGTGTGTGTGTGTGTGTGTGTGTGTGTGTGTGTGTGTGTGTGTGTGTGTGTGTGTGTGTGTGTGTGTGTGTGTGTGTGTGTGTGTGTATGTATGTATGTATGTATGTATGTATGTATGTATGTATGTATGTATGTATGTATGTATGTTTTAATGTATGTATGTATGTTTATATGTATGTATGTTTTGATGTGTGTATGTTTGTGTGTATGTATGTATGTATGTATGTATGTATGTATGTATGTATGTATGTATGTATGTATGTATGTATGTATGTATGAATGTATGTATGTATGTTGTATGTATGTATGTATGTATGTATGTATGTATGTATGTATGTATGTATGTATGTATGTATGTATGTATGTATGTATGTATGTATGTATGTATGTATGTATGTATGTATGTCAAATCAAATCAAATCAAATCAAATCAAATTTTATTTGTCACATACACATGGTTAGCAGATGTTAATGCGAGTGTAGCGAAATGCTTGTGCTTCTAGTTCCGACAATGCAGTGATAACCAACAAGTAATCTAACTAACAATTCCAAAACTACTGTCTTATACACAGTGTAAGGGGATAAGGAACATGTACATAAGGATATATGAATGAGTGATGGTACAGAGCAGCATACAGTAGATGGTATCGAGTACAGTATATACATATGAGATGAGTGTGTAGACAAAGTAAACAAAGTGGCATAGTTAAAGTGGCTAGTGATACATGTGTTACATAAGGATGCAGTCGATGATGTAGAGTACAGTATATACATATGCATATGAGATGAATAATGTAGGGTAAGTAACATTATATAAGGTAGCATTGTTTAAAGTGGCTAGTGATATATTTACATCATTTCCCATCAATTCCCATTATTAAAATGGCTGGAGTTGGGTCAGTGTCAATGACAGTGTGTTGGCAGCAGCCACTCAGTGTTAGTGGTGGCTGTTTAACAGTCTGATGGCCTTGAGATAGAAGCTGTTTTTCAATCTCTCGGTCCCAGCTTTGATGCACCTGTACTGACCTCGCCTTCTGGATGATAGCGGGGTGAACAGGCAGTGGTTCGGGTGGTTGATGTCCTTGATGATCTTTATGGCCTTCCTGTAACAACGGGTGGTGTAGGTGTCCTGGAGGGCAGGTAGTTTGCCCCCGGTGATGCGTTGTGCAGTCCTCACTACCCTCTGGAGAGCCTTACGGTTGAGGGCGGAGCAGTTGCCGTACCAGGCGGTGATACAGCCCGCCAGGATGCTCTCGATTGTGCATCTGTAGAAGTTTGTGAGTGCTTTTGGTGACAAGCCGAATTTCTTCAGCCTCCTGAGGTTGAATAGGCGCTGCTGCGCCTTCTTCACGACGCTGTCAGTGTGAGTGGACCAATTCAGTTTGTCTGTGATGTGTATGCCGAGGAACTTAAAACTAGCTACCCTCTCCACTACTGTTCCATCGATGTGGATAGGGGGTGTTCCCTCTGCTGTTTCCTGAAGTCCACAATCATCTCCTTAGTTTTGTTGACGTTGAGTGTGAGGTTATTTTCCTGACACCACACTCCGAGGGCCCTCACCTCCTCCCTGTAGGCCGTCTCGTCGTTGTTGGTAATCAAGCCTACCACTGTTGTGTCGTCCGCAAACTTGATGATTGAGTTGGAGGCGTGCGTGGCCACGCAGTCGTGGGTGAACAGGGAGTACAGGAGAGGGCTCAGAACGCACCCTTGTGGGGCCCCCGTGTTGAGGATCAGCGGGGAGGAGATGTTGTTGCCTACCCTCACCACCTGGGGGCGGCCCGTCAGGAAGTCCAGTACCCAGTTGCACAGGGCGGGGTCGAGACCCAGGGTCTCGAGCTTGATGACGAGCTTGGAGGGTACTATGGTGTTGAATGCCGAGCTGTAGTCGATTTGAATGCCGAGCTGTAGTCGATTTCAGCCTATGAACACACACTTCCCCCAACACATCAAAAGTAGATGGTAATGTTTTCCCATTCGGTCCAGTGGAGACAGCAACTGGAAAGTCAATAGCCACTATAGTGTGGATACTGGGAGCAGAGAGGCTTTGGTTGTTTTATTTTACCTTTATTTAACCAGGCAAGTCAGTTAAGAACACATTCTTATTTTCAATGACGACCTGGGAACAGTGGGTTAACTGCCTGTTCAGGGGCAGAACGACAGATTTGTACCTTGTCAGCTCAGGGGTTTGAACTCGCAACCTTCCGGTTACTAGTCCAACGCTCTAACCAATAGGCTACGCTGCTGCCCCATGTCATCGGTGTTGTTATTTTCTGTTGCTTTACAGAGTGATACTACTGGTTAACAACTGTCTGGGATTACACCTTACATGGCCCCTCCATTAGGTTACTGTTAGGCAGAGCTGACATGATTGGGTAGGTATCAGCTATGTTGTGGATTCCTTGCTTTCACCTATCTGAGATGATGACTTCAAGGAAGGGAGGAAGGAACTATTTCCTCTGGGCCACCTGTGGGTCATGGCTAATAAGGATCCAGCTTTGTAAGTTCTCCTAACCTGCCCTCCTAACCTGCCCTCCTAACCTGCCCTCCTAACCTGCCCTCCTAACCTGCCCTCCTAACCTGCCCTCCTAACCTGCCCATCCCTTCTAGCCACGAGGGGCACTATGTTAGTGTGTATGGCATGGGGCCTAGACCCGTGTTTGGCCTAGACCTGTGTTTACATTCACACACCTTGTATCTCAGGTTAGGATAGGGACTTCCATAGAGAATAGATAGGTGTTGTATTCTTGAGGGTCCTTGTTCCAATGGATTCCCTGGCATACTATTGTAGGAACATCTCTAATTGCACTGTGTTCCCCACCACATTTGATCAGAAGCATCCGGTCATCAGGTATACGCAGTCTATAGTTGTGTTAGATGGATGGCCTCTGATAGGCCTATCTCGCATAGTCATCAAAGACTATGAGCTATGAGTGAAGACGACGGCCTACATCAGAACTTGTAGGCAATACTTAGCCTATTCTCTATGTGCTTGATAAGTGTTTCTGAAATGGTGGGTTGGGAGGACGTGCTGCTGGTCTCTGTTGAAGCCCGTAGGCCCTGGTTAGAAAAACGGATTTGTTTATCATGTGGGTCACAGCTTGGAGAACCACCGTAAACCATCGGCCTTCTTTTCTCCCCTCTGTACCCTCTTCAACCAGTGGGAGTAAGCCACAGTTGTAGGGCTCAGTGTGTTTAATGTGACTATGAGAATGTGGTTCAACATCTTTGTTATGTCCAACAATGCTGTGGGAGTAATCCACAGCCAGACCAACTGTCATGTCGTGTTAACTGTCATGTGTTAAATGCTTGTACTCTGTGATAATGGATGGATCTTGGGAAATGAATTCCATAGGACCACATTTCACATGTTCTTTCACCATTTATTAGTTCACCAAATACAGTGAAAATGGCATCTTAATATACAATGACTCATTCTTAGAATGTCATGACACTTTTGTTGCTTTTTTGCTTCATAAAACGATGTTTCATTATTGAAAGTATTAAGGTTTCATGCACAACAAACCGTATTCAGTTTCCTCCAAAGAATGGTACAAGATAAACGAAATAAAAAACATAACTGTAATGTCCAAAATTGGTCAAATAACGTGTTATTTGAGGATACTCGTAAACAGTGCAATATACTCTAAAATCGCAATTTTCTAACAAATGCATCAACGAAGCTTAAGTCACAGTATACGATTTCTCAATAATAGTTTAACATTGATGTGTACAAAACCCCAAACACATTCAGTTAGTCTTTAAAAAAACGTCAGTCCCTTTGATATAGAATGAGAAAAGTCAACACCGAAATCTCTTAGATTCTCCGTTATATAGGCTATTCTCAATCTGCATATCCTCTCTATAATACAAACATTTGTGTTGATGAACTGTAAGACAATAGACTAGCTTATAATTTTTAAATAACAATTATTTAGATATAAAAATACAAATATGACTTTTGAAATATGAATGTAAGCGTGCCAGGGTAGGAGTGGTTGGCACCTGTGGTGGCACCGGAGGGAAAGATCATGCAAATAGATAGATAAAATATTTGACTTTTAATTATAGAACACGAAAAACACGAATAATTGCAACATCAAAATAAATAAATTAAAAAATATATATTTTCCCATTAATTTCATGATTATTGTTTCAAACATTTATAATTTGCCCATCTCTTCTGGCCTCCTTCAATATTTCTAGTCTGTAAAAGTGAAACAGAGAGCCTATGTGCAGGTGTCGGTAGGCTAAAGTTACATGAAGGCGCCGACCTGCATCTTTAACCGTGGGGGGGTAATGTAAGCCCATGTATCAATTTCATTCAATTCAACCTGGGGACTATCCATTAGGCCTACTAGCTTATTCTTTACAGGTGAAGCCAAAGTGAATATAGGCCTACGAAATAAAATATTAACATTGCACCATCCTCTGTATATATATATGTTTGTTACACATAATGGATTCATTCTAGTTACTGGCTATCAGTGTTTGGTTGGTCTGTATTAAAAAGCTTTAGCAGCAATCGGATAGGAATGCATTCTACGTTCGACCAATGCTGAAAAGTACAGCTCCCTTGAATGCAATGTCGCCGATTGTTATCAACAATGCAAAGCCTGCAGGGGTAATATGTTCTTCGAGCATAGGCAGTCTACTGGGTACAACTATAGAAACAGAGCTTTAAATGAAATTCTGCCACCAGTTCTAGTTTGTTGTTGCTTACGGCGCTTTTGGAAGATGGTCGTGATGTTATGGCAAGTTCATCCATCAGAGAAGTCAGCTGAGGTTGAGACACGGAGCCAGGACACGGACCAGGACACGGAGCCAGGACACGGACCAGGACACGGAGCCAGGACACGGAGCCAGGATCCGCCATCTCAACATCACGCTGCGCAGCAGAAGTTAAAATCGGGTTTCATCAAATTGTCAGCAACCACAAGATAAATCTCGGTCTTTTCCGGACTCTTCCTCAAACTCTTCCTCTGCTTTCTCGTCCAATCTTCACATAATATCTTTCCACCCCTTTCCTTCCCCTTGTCTTCGCTTCGTGCCATCGTTTCTCCTACAATCCTCGAACATGCACAGCCGACAAGTGCTTCAAATCGGTGATCAAAATAAAAAGTCTGCAAGGCATTGTTCATCTTTAAACGCCTGGTGACGACTTGTCTGCCATTCCCTTTAGAACGTCGTCTATTCTGTCGTCTTCGATGACCACTGCGGAGGGGAAATGCAATCATGTTAATATTTTAGTTTATTATGTTTTATTTGATTTGATTTATGTATTACATATGTTTAACCTTTATTTTATCAGGGACTCATCACTTGCCATGTCATAGGCTAATGGCCTAATTGTTTCATAAATATGTTTTACAGCCAACAAATCGAGTAGGCTAATTGCAAAGGTTTTGGGGACTGGTGCAACACAAAGGGAAATGTCGTTGTGCCAAACCCCTGACTTTGGTGCTTGAAACAATTCTTTGTCCATAATGGCGCAAATCCAAGCGCGCGCACTTAGACGCTGTCAGCACTTGCAATTTCCACTACATGCAATAGGGAAAAGTGCCCTTTAAAATGACAGAGAGCGTAACTAATGTAGACATTTAGCCTAGTACATTTTGATATCACATTGGTAGCCTATTATTCTCATTCGTCACTATCAAGGGGCGCATTGTGGTCAGCTACTGTCCTTTGTTATATCAACAAATAAACGTTTGCCTCATAATTTAGAGGTCAAATGCATATCTGTTGCATGTCTGTGTTGTATAACAAGTAGGCTAGGTTAGTGTTAAAGATCACCCAAACAGATCTTACCTCTCTTGGCTCTGCCGATCTGTCCCAGCTTTGGGGGTCTTTTCGCTTGCGACGCACCGAAGAACGAATTGGTGTCCTGTAGTCCGCAGCTAAAGGACACCTGACTGGCCTCGCTGTCCCCATAGCCGCTCATTTTCCCCTCGCTGTACGGCAGTACCTCGGACATTATTGCACGGCTGAGACGGACGGATCAACAGCGCAACAAAAAAAACGGTTTAAAGTTGGCGGCTATACTTGACGTAGCCCAGAAATCCTTGGCTTTGTAATTAGACTTGTCGAGCTTTCCAGTGAAAATCCGTTTGGAAAATCACTAATTGACTTCTTCGTGCTTAGCCAACCTGTGAAGGTTGAAGGTTCAGAGTCCGGGTTGAGGCGGGGTGTTTGCAGGCTGTTGTGTCGCTGTTCGAGAGGAGAGCAGAGGAAGAGCGGTCTGTACGCCTGTGTTGCTCGATGAAGTCTGATGAAGAAAGTGGGAGATCCCGGGATCATAAAGGAAACCCAGGCGGAACGGTGAAGTCATCCATCCGGGTGTGTGTATGTCTCTCTCTCTCTCTCTCTCTCTCTCTCTCTCTCTCTCTCTCTCTCTCTCTCTCTCTCTCTCTCTCTCTCTCTGTGTGTGTTTGTCTGTCTGTGTGTGTGTATGTCTGTCTGTGTGTGTGTATGTCTGTCTGTTTGTGTGTGTGCATGTGTGTGTGTGCTGGGGGACTCTGAATGCTAGAGGAGTAAGGGTGACATCAACAGGCGAGATAAATAGCAATGTGCAGTGAAGGGAGCAGAAAGTCGTGTTCACAGAGACACAGCTTGTAATGCCTCTGTGTAGCTGGTGAGATGAGTCAGGCGCAGGACAGCAGATATGAGTAATGATAGCAATTTTACTCAATAATATAACAATACACAAGGCCACAAATACGGACCGCAATACAATTAACAGTTACTCACAAACAAACATGGGGGAACAGAGGGTTAAATAATGAACAAGTAATTGGGGAATTGAAACCAGGTGTGTATGACTTGAAAATAAAGGAGAGCTGCACACTCTAGGAGCTCAGATGCAAAAATGTAATACCCAACATTTCGATAGACAAGCTGTCTTCATCAGGGTATAATGACAAACAATGCAGGATGACTCGTTTATATAGTGTTAAAAGACACACAGGTGTCTGTAATCATGGCCAAGTGTGGCCTGATAACATTGGTTAATTCTCAAATATCAAAACAGCATACAAAGAACAGCATACAGACAACAAATGGATAGCATACGATCATAAATTCCTTTTAGACTGCACAAGCTTACAAACAATTACAATGGCAAAGTAACAATAATCACAAGAATGGCTTCAGATCAAAGTCTACGTTGAGACCGAAGGGAACAAGGGTCTTTAAGATAAAGATCCAGGCAGCCTCTCGTTTTAACAATAAATTATCAAGGTCACCCCCTCTCCTAGGGAGGGTGACGTGTTCGATGCAAATATAATGCAGAGGCTAAATCGAGTGGCCTGCCTCCAAAAAGTGGGCCTCAACTGGGTAAGTCAAGTTTTTACGCCTAATGGTGCTACGATGCTCTGAGATACGTAGTGTGGGGCAAAAAAAGTATTTAGTCAGCCACCAATTGTGCAAGTTCTCCCACTTAAAAAGATGAGAGGCCTGTAATTTTCATCATAGGTACACTTCAACTATGACAGATAAAATGAAAAAAAAATCCAGAAAATCACATTGTAGGATTTTTAATGAATTTATTTGCAAATGATGGTGGAACAAGCAAGATTTCTGGCTCTCACAGACCTGTAACTTCTTCTTTAAGAGGCTCCTCTGTCCTCCACTCGTTACCTGTATTAATGGCACCTGTTTGAACTTGTTATCAGTATAAAAGACACCTGTCCACAACCTCAAACAGTCACACTCCAAACTCCACTATGGCCAAGACCAAAGAGCTGTCAAAGGACACCAGAAACGAAATTGTACCTGGCTGGGAAGACTGAATCTGCAATAGGTAAGCAGCTTGGTTTAAAGAAATCAACTGTGGGAGCAATTATTAGGAAATGGAAGACATATAAGACCACTGATAATCTCCCTCGATCTGGGGCTCCACGTTAGATCTCACCCCGTGGGGTCAAAATGATCACAAGAACGGTGAGCAAAAATCCCAGAACCACAAGGGGGGACCTCGTGAATGACCTGCAGAGAGCTGGGACCAAAGTAACAAAGCCTACCATCAGCAAGGGCATTGAAGATGAAACGTGGCTGGGTCTTACAGCATGACAATGATCCCAAACACACCGCCTGGGCAACAGACGAAGTGGCTTCGTAAGAAGCATTTCAAGGTCCTGGAGTGGCCTTGCCAGTCTCCAGATCTCAACCCCATAGAAAATCTTTGGAGGGAGTTGAAAGTCTGTGTTGCCCAGCAACAGACCCAAAACATCACTGCTCTAGAGGAGATCTGCATGGAGGAATGGGCCAAAATACCAGCAAAAGTGTGTGAAAACCTTGTGAAGACTTATATAAAATGTTTGACCTCTGTCATTGCCAACAAAGGGTATATAACAAAGTATTGAGATAAACTTTTGTTCTTGACCAAATACTTATTTTCCACCATAATTTGCAAATAAATTCATTAAAAATCCTACAATGCGATTTTCTGGATTTTTTTCTCTCATTTTGTCTGTCATAGTTGAAGTGTACCTATGATGAAAATTACAGGCCTCTCTCATCTTTTTAAGTGGGAGAACTTGCACAATTGGTGGCTGACTAAATACTTTTTTTGCCCCACTGTACCTAGGCATTTGTAGGGTGTCACATTTTCAATGGATGTATCCCCAGATGTGAAAATGCTAACCTTCTATGGCAGAGAGCAAGCTCTGGTTAAGGGCATGAATTTTGTTTTTTTGTGCGTTCAAGACTAGTCTGAGACCATATACAGTGAGGGAAAAAAGTATTTGATCCCCTGCTGATTTTGTACGTTTGCCCACTGACAAAGAATTGATCAGTCTATAATTTTAATGGTGGGTTTATTTGAACAGTGAGACAGAATAACCTCAAAAAAATCCAGAAAAAAGCATGTCAAAAATGTTATAATTTGATTTGTATTTTAATGAGGGAAATAAGTATTTGACCCCTCTGCAAAACATGACTTAGTACTTGGTGGCAAAACCCTTGTTGGCAATCAGAGGTCAGACATTTCTTGTAGTTGGCCACCAGGTTTGCACACATCTCAGGAGGGATTTTGTCCCACTCCTCTTTGCAGATCTTCTCCAAGTCTTTAAGGTTTTGAGGCTGACGTTTTGCAACTCAAACCTTCAGCTCCCTCCACAGACTTTCTATGGGATTACGGTCTGGAGACTGGCTAGGCCACTTCTTCTTGAGCCACTCCTTTGTTGTCTTGGCCGTGTGTTTTGGGTCATTTTCATGCTGGAATACGCATCCACGACCCATTTTCAATGCTCTGGCTGAGGGAAGGAGGTTCTCACCCAAGATTTGACGGTACATGGCCCCGTCCATCGTCCCTTTGATGTGGTGAGGTTGTCCTGTCCCCTTAGCAGAAAAACACCTCAAAGCATCATGTTTCCACCTCCGTGTTTGTGGGGGGAATGATGTTCTTGGGGTCATAGGCAGCATTCCTCCTCCTCCTAACACAGCGAGTTGAGTAATGCCAAAGAGCTCCATTTTGGTCTCATCTGACCACAACACTTCCACCCAGTTGTCCTCTGAATCATTCAGATGTCCATTGACAAACTTCAGACAGGCATGTATATGTGCTTTCTTGAGAAGGGGGACATTGCGGGCGCTGCAGGATTTCAGTCCTTCACGGCGTAGTGTGTTACCAATGTTTTCTTGGTGACTATGGTCCCAGCTGCCTTGAGATTATTGACAAGATCCTCCCGTGTAGTTCTGGGCTGATTCCTCACCGTTCTCATGATCATTGCAACTCCACGAGGTGAGATCTTGCATGGAGCCCCAGGCCGAGTTTGGAATCTGATTGATCGATTGCTTCTGTGGACAGGTGTCTTTTATACAGGTAACAAACTGAGATTAGGAGCACTCCCTTTAAGAGTTTACACTCCCTTTAAGAGTGTGCTCCTAATCTCAGCTCGTTACCTGTATAAAAGACACCTGGGAGCCAGAAATCTTTCTGATTGAGAGGGGGTCAAATACTTATTTCCCTCATTAAAATGCAAATCAATTTATAACATTTTTGACATACGTTTTTCTGGATTGTTTTATTATTCTGTCTCTCACTGTTCAAATAAACCTACCATTAAAATTATAGACTGATAATTTCTTTGTCAGTGGGCAAACGTACAAAATCAGCAGGGGATCAAATACTTTTTCCCCCTCACTGTAGGGATGTCTGGTGATGGAAAGACAACATCCTGAAACAGAGAAAGAATATATGACCCTATCATCTTCTTACAGATGAATCTTGGCTGGTTTCATCCCCTTTCGCAGGTCATTGATAATAATAGAGAACAGAACAGGAGCTAAAATGGAACCCTGGGTTACAGGGTAGTAATCTCAAGGAAGCTAGACTTGTGATTCTCAGCATAGACACATTGTTTTATGCCTACAAGATGGTTCTTGAACCAATTGGCTAACCAGTCTGGCTAGCCACAGCTCATGGTCAACCGAATCAAAGACAGACAGCCCCGTCACTGAGACCAATGTCACCGAGTTCGTAAACAACCGAATCAAAGACAGACAGCCCCGTCACTGAGACCAATGTCACCGAGTTCGTAAACAACCGAATCAAAGACAGACAGCCCCGTCACTGAGACCAATGTCACCGAGTTCGTAAACAACCGAAACAAAGACAGACAGCCCCGTCACTGAGACCAATGTCACCGAGTTCGTAAACAACCAAATCAAAGACAGACAGCCCCGTCACTGAGACCAATGTCACCGAGTTCGTAAACAACTGAATCAAAGACAGACAGCCCCGTCACTGAGACCAATGTCACAGAGTTCGTAAACAACCGAATCAAAGACAGACAGCCCCGTCACTGAGACCAATGTCACCGAGTTCGTAAACAACTGAATCAAAAACCTTTTTTAAATCAACAAACAATGCAGCACAATGTTGTTTTTTCCAGTGCATGTCTGATGTAATCTACCACTGCCATAGCGACAGTTATGGTACTATGCCTTCAGGTCTTCCACTCATTCAATTCCCTCTTTTCTACTAATGTCAATTCTATTTCATTCAATTCATGTTCCAGGTTAGTATTTGAATTCCGAGATAATTCAATTCCTCTCAGTTCCAATGTTAGAATTCTTGGAATTGAGCTTTTCCCAGTTTTAAAACGATCCCCAACACTTCCACAAATGACGATTAACGTTTTTAATTCCCCTCAGGCATTTAGGCTGATACTGTCACTGTTCTGACAGCCTAGCTATCTGAGTGAATTCAATCATTTCATTGGAATTTCAAATTAAATTGGAATTGACCATGCTCAGGATGTTCTTTTCAAGTAGGAATTTCTTTAGCTGTGAGTTGACCAGGGACTCAGACTTTTAGTTATTCTCATCTGAAGCCCTCTACCCTTTAGAAGCCGGAGGACGTAAACTGATAGCCACATTTTGGGTATAGAATTGGTCAAGGGACCTAAGTTGAAAATGTGAGGCCCAGCAATAATACCAGCTGCTGTCTTTAAGAGGTAGGGATGCAATACTTTTTACGGTCTATAGGCCTCTGCATAAGAAACAGGCTCAGAGTTCACACCAGGGCCTATATTAGAGCGCACTGTAACAACTTACACCAGAGGAATGTGCTCCTCCATCATAAGACTGAACCAGCAGATATGAAGTGTTTGTTAAAGACCCCCACAATATCAGCTTTATCCTTCACTTCATTACAATCCTCCACTATAGGGACAGTGTGGCCAGAGAACCTGACACTGATTTGATTAAAGACCCCCACAATATCAGCTTTATCCTTCACTTCATTATACAATCTTCCACTATAGGGACAGTGTGGCCAGAGAACCTGACACTGATTTGATTAAAGACCCCCACAATATCAGCTTTATCCTTCACTTCATTATACAATCCTCCACTATAGGGACAGTGTGGCCAGAGAACCTGACACTGATTTGATTAAAGACCCCCACAATATCAGCTTTATCCTTCACTTCATTATACAATCCTCCACTATAGGGACAGTGTGGCCAGAGAACCTGACACTGATTTGATTTGTTTCCAGAACTTGGTAGGGTTGTTAGGGTGACTGCTTTCAGATAGAACTCTGACTTAGACTTCCTGATCAACCCTGTACACCAGTCAGCAGGTGCATTTGTACCTCTAGCATTAGCCCAAGAAACATTTCTCTGTCCAATTCATTCTGCGGGCGGGCTGGCTCAGGGTCAGGTAGAGTAGTCAGGTGGGCTGGCTCAGGGCCAGGCAGAGTAGTCAGACGGGCTGGTTCAGGGTCAGAGGCAGAGTAGTCTGGCGGGCTGGTTCAGGGTCAGAGGCAGAGTAGTCAGGCGGGCTGGTTCAGGGTCAGAGGCAGAGTAGTCAGGCGGGCTGGTTCAGGGTCAGAGGCAGAGTAGTCAGACGGGCTGGTTCAGGGTCAGAGGCAGAGTAGTCTGGCGGGCTGGTTCAGGGTCAGAGGCAGAGTAGTCAGGCGGGCTGGTTCAGGGTCAGAGGCAGAGTAGTCAGGCGGGCTGGTTCAGGGTCAGAGGCAGAGTAGTCAGGCGGGCTAGTTCAGGGTCAGAGGCAGAGTAGTCAGGCGGGCTGGTTCAGGGTCAGGTAGAGTAGTAAGGCGGGCTGGCTCAGGGTCAGGTAGAGTAGTCAGGTGGGCTGGCTCAGGGCCAGGCAGAGTAGTCAGACGGGCTGGTTCAGGGTCAGAGGCAGAGTAGTCTGGCGGGCTGGTTCAGGGTCAGAGGCAGAGTAGTCAGGCGGGCTGGTTCAGGGTCAGAGGCAGAGTAGTCAGGCGGGCTGGTTCAGGGTCAGAGGCAGAGTAGTCAGACGGGCTGGTTCAGGGTCAGAGGCAGAGTAGTCTGGCGGGCTGGTTCAGGGTCAGAGGCAGAGTAGTCAGGCGGGCTGGTTCAGGGTCAGAGGCAGAGTAGTCAGGCGGGCTGGTTCAGGGTCAGAGGCAGAGTAGTCAGGCGGGCTAGTTCAGGGTCAGAGGCAGAGTAGTCAGGCGGGCTAGTTCAGGGTCAGAGGCAGAGTAGTCAGGCGGGCTGGTTCAGGGTCCGGACTGGCAAGGGTCAAAAACCAGGAGGGTGGAAAAAAAAGAGAGGCTGGGAAAAGCCAGGAACTGACAGGACAAACGTTGGTAAGCTTGACAAACAAGAGGAACTGGTAACAGACAGACAGAAAACACCGGTATAAGTACACAGAGGATAAGTGGGGAAGATGGGCGACACCTGGAAGGGGGTGGAACAGATCAGGGCGTGACACTGCCAAGTTACCTGAAAACCAGAGATTGTCCGTTCCACTGAATCAGCATTTATTCACATGCTTGGGCTATCACAAATATCACGTAAAAATAGTCCCAGGCAGAGTCAACATCGGGAATCAGACTTCCTCTGTCAATATTACGGAACAGATCAAGAACACTGTGTGACTCTGAACAAGACCAAATCACCGCTATTGGACATAATTCTGATGAATGCAACTCTCAAATACACATCTACTGCGATAATCTGTAAGGATGTCAGAGATCATTGTTTTCTTTTTTTTAACCAGGCAAGTCAGTTAAGAACAAATTCTTATTTTCAATGACAGCCTAGGAACAGTGGGTTAACTGCCTGTTCACGGGCAGAACGACAGATTTGTACCTTGTCAGCTCGGGGGTTTGAACTCGCAACTTTTTGGTTACTAGTCACACGCTCTAACAACTAGGCTACCCTTCCGGCCCAATCGCTTGTGTAAGAAGTACAAAACTGGCCAAAGCTAAACCCAGTTATATTTTTTTAAAGACATTTTAGGCACTTTGGTGAGCAAGTGCATGATATGTTAAGTACACATGAATCATTTATATGTTGAATTCACATCTCCATCTCATCCAAACATCTAAAAGATAAAGAATATGACTCAGTCAAATCAAATCTTAAATGCACTGTTAAATAAAGTTTGATTTGATTTAGTCCTATTCTTAATTTACATTTTTTGAGTTGAGATGGAGACATGAATCCAACATATAAATGATTAATTTGTAGACAAACTGGAATTAAAGCCAGACTAAGTCAGTGCCACAGATGGAGCTATCCAAGCATAAGATACATATCCTTCAAATGTTGATATGTTATTGCTTTGACAACCCAAACACAATTTAAAATCACTAAATATCATTACATTTTAAATCAACCAAAGATTGGAAACCTAGGCCTATTATATTGTCTATTGGTAGTTGAATTCTGGATTGAATTGAAGTAATACACTATATATGTAAAACGTATGTGGACACTCCTTCAAATGAGTGGATTCGGCTAAATTAAATGTTTTTCCATGTCGGAGCAGCAGCACACAAGCCTAAGATCACCCTGCAGAATGCCAGGCGTCAGCTGGTGTGATGCTCACCGCCATTGTACTCTAGATCAGTGGAAACGTGTTCTCTGGAGTGATGAATCACGCTTCACCATCTGACAGTCTGATAGACGAATCTGGGTTTGGAGGATGCCCGGAGAACACTACCTGCCCAAATGCATAGTGCCAACTGTAAAGATTGGTGTAGGAGGAATAATGGTCTGGGGGCTGTTTTTCATGGTTCGGGCTAGACCCCTTAGTTCCAGTGAAGGGAAATATTAACGCTACAGCATACAATGACATTCTAGACGATTCTGTTCTTCCAACTTTGTGGCAGCAGTTTGGGGAAGACCCTTTCCTGTTTCATCATGACAATGCCCAGTTCACAAAGCGAGGTCCATACAGAAATGGTTTGTCAAGATCGTTGTGGAAGAACTTGACTGGCCTGCACAGAACCCTGACCTCAACCCCATCGAACACCTTTGGAATGAATTGGAACAAGAGGAATACATACTATGTAAGAATGCTGTTCATTGACTACAGCTCAGCATTCAACACCATAGTACCCTCCAAGCTCATCATTAAGCTTGAGGCCCTGGGGCTCAACCCCACCCTGTGAAACTGTGTCCTGGACTTTCTGACGGGCCGCTCCCAGGTGGTGAAAGTAGGAAACAACGTCTCCACTTCGCTGATCCTCAACACTGGGGCCCCACAAGGGTGCGTTCTCAGCCCTCTCTTGTACTCTCTGTTCACCCATGACTGCGTCTCCATGCACACGTTCAACTCAATCATCAAGTTTGCAGACGACACAACAGTTATAGGCTTTATTATCAATAATGACGAGACAACTCTCACTCAACGTCGACAAAACAAAGGAGATGATCGTGGACTTCAGGAAACAGCAGAGGGAGCACCCCCCCCCATCCACATCGACGGGACAGTAGTGGAGAAGGTGGAGAGTTTTAAGTTCCTCTGTGTACACATCACGGACAAACTGAAATGGTCCACCAACACAGATAGTGTGGTGAAGAAGGCACAACACCACCTCTTCAACCTCAGGAGGCTGAATACATTTGGCTTGTCACCTAAAAACCTGCATCCTGTCGGCCTGTATCACCGCCTTGTACTCAACTGCACCACCCTCAACCGCAAGGCTCTCCAGAGGGGCCAAACTACATGCCCTCCAGGTCACCTACAGCACCCGATGTCACCGGAATGTCCCTAGATAAGAACCACAACCACCCAAGCCACTACCTGTTCACCCCGCTATCATCCAGAAGGACAGGTCAGTACAGGTGCATCAAAGATGGGACCAAGAGACTGAAAAACAGCTTCTATCTCAGCTTCTATATCAAAGGTGTCCACATATGTTTGGTCATGTAGTCTACCTCTTGATAATTCAAATGCTATATAGTCTGAAATAGCATCATTGATGAGTGCTAAGCAGGGCTGGTTAAAACCCCGGGTGGTAGACCAAAGAGTAGATGTACATAGATCAATTCTCCTGTAGGAGGTGCTGCCCAGCCTATAGTTTGTTATCTTCTGATGGTGGAGATCTGACATTGTTTTAAAGGTCCACATTCTACATATTTTATACAAACTTCATCTATGTTGAACTTTGGTTACAATGATGACAATCCTGTGGTTGAAATTTCACCCTCAAAACAGTTTATGTTGATCACTTTTTTCAAATCCAATGTATTTTCCACATAGATTCCACATCACCATACGTTTAGAAATGACGTTGATTCAACCAGTTTGTGCCCAGTGGGATAGGGTTAGGGTAGTGTGAAGGTTAGTATACACCATACAAATTACATTTTTAGAAAGCAACGAAGTGACAACCCAGACGCTATTTCAGAGGTAATGTTTAGACAGACTTGTCTGTTAGTAATATCACTGGGATGATTGACAGGCTGCTCTCCAGTAGACTATGGTCTCTGCCTGACAACAAGATGCGGAGAGAGATTTATGTTTTCAGTGGAGTTCAGACAGGGCCCAGGGGGTTTTCACATGATGTCTGCGACAGAGGTTCCATTTGAGACCATGCTGCCTTGGTGACAAGTCTGACACTGTCCAGGAACAGAACGGTTACATTAATACAACGTTACATATACCCTACATAAATATATACATGAGTAAGAGGTAGGGATATGTGGCACCCTGCCACTCTTCTTCACCATCCCACTTCCTCCTCTCTTTTTTAACCTCACTTCCCCCTCTCTACGCTCTCCCTCTCTACGCTCTCCCTCTCTGCCCTCTTCCTCTCTGCCCTCTCCCTCTCTACGCTCTCCCTCTCTGCCCTCTTCCTCTCTGCCCTCTCCCTCTCTACCCTCTCCCTCTCTACACTCTCCCTCTCTGCCCTCTCTGCCCTCTACATTTCTTTCTCCCTATCTTCCTTTTTACCTCTCTTCCTTTTTAGCCTCTAGCATGCAGCTGTTGTTCAGACCGCTTCTTAATAACCAGGCTCACTCAATTAGCCCCTTCCTTCCTGACGAGGACGCCCGTCCTCTGGCCTGGCGCTCTCTCTCTCTGTGAGTGTGTGTGTGTGTGTGCGTGTGCGTCCGCATGCTGCCAGTAGCGGTTCTTCAACTACATCACAGTGCTGAGTCACATGTCTCTCTGCCCCCCTACCCCCCCTACCCTGTCCCTCCTCCCCAGCCTCCCTGCCCGCCCGCAGTGGGTTTAGCCACTGCTGAGCTAACTCTCTCTCTCATAGACACAAACACACTCGATTTTCGCTCTGGGCCACGCGACTTGTTCTTAGTAGTGATTTTCCTGCTCCAGCGGCGGTGATAGAACAAGCACCATTACCCAGAGCTGTGTGTGTGTGTGTGTGTGTGTGTGTGTGTGTGTGTGTGTGTGTGTGTGTGTGTGTGTGTGTGTGTGTGTGTGTGTGTGTGTGTGTGTGTGTGTGTGTGTGTGTGTGTGTGTGTGTGTGTGTGTGTGTGTGTGTGTGTGTGAGAGACCCAGGTGCTTTATAATAATCTGACTCTAGTCAAAGGAGAGAAACACACCGTCTGTAACGTAGTCTAGTCAGTCTGTAGTCTTTGTAACGTAGTCTAGTCAGCCTGTAGTCTCTGTAACGTAGTCTAGTCAGTCTGTAGTCTCTGTAACGTAGTCTAGTCAGTCTGTAGTCTCTGTAACGTAGTCTAGTCAGTCTGTAGTCTCTGTAACGTAGTCTAGTCAGTCTGTAGTCTCTGTAACGTAGTCTAGTCAGTCTGTAGTCTCAGTAACGTAGTCTAGTCAGTCTGTAGTCTCTGTAACGTAGTCTAGTCAGCCTGTCGTCTGTCTAACGTAGTCTAGTCAGTCTGTAGTCTCTGTAACGTAGTCTAGTCAGCCTGTGGTCTCTGTAACGTAGTCTAGTCAGTCTGTAGTCTCTGTAACGTAGTCTGGTCAGCCTGTAGTCTCTGTAACGTAGTCTAGTCAGTCTGTAGTCTCTGTAAAGTAGTTTAGTCAGAGGAGACACACACACCGTCTGTAGTCTCTGTAATGTAGTCTAGTCAGTCTGTAGTCTCTGTAACGTAGTCTAGTCAGTCTGTAGTCTCTGTAACGTAGTCTAGTCAGCCTGTAGTCTCTGTAACATAGTCTAGTCAGCCTGTAGTCTCTGTAAAGTAGTCTAGTCAGAGGAGAGAAACACACTGTTGGTAGTCTCTGTAAGGTATTGTGTGAGTATGTGTGTTTGTCTGCCTTCCATCCTCATGAAGATAAATACTGTTTGTTTCACTGCATAAACATTGGATCAATTTGGCTGTGGGAACATTGGCAGTGTTCTGCCTTTGGAACACTGATTACCCAGCTTAAACAGAAATGGCCCCAGCTGTAAGCTGCAGTATAGTACAGCTACGCACTCACTTTCTCTCTCTCTGCAGCTCCACGCAAGTTAAGGCAGTCAGCTGGCCGATATCTCTTTATGCCTTACCTGCTGTGTCAACTCCCTGCTCAGTAGGTAGGATGAAGATGCCCCAAAGCAGTGTTTCCCAAACTCGGTCCTGGGGACCTCAAGGGGACTGCACATTTTTTTGTTTTTATACTAGCACTACACAGCTGATTCAAATAATCAAAGCTTAATGATGAGTTGATTATTTTAGTGCTATGGCAAAAAACAAAATGTGCACCTCTTGAGGTCTCCAGGACCGAGTTTGGGAAACACCACTCCAGGGTATAGACATTGATCTAGTGGAGGCTGCTGAGGGGAGGACAGCTCATAATGATGTCTGGAACAGAGCAAATGGAATGGCATCAGACACCTGGAAACCAGCCATTACCACGAGCCTGTTCTCCCCAATTAAGGTGCCACCAGCCTCCTGTGCACTGATCCAAAGTCAGGTTTGACTATATCATGGTTAGGTTAGGATTTGCTGGAGACTTACTGTCCTTGTAAACCATGGTTACTGTCCTTGCAAACCATGCTTACTGTCCTTACAAACCATGGTTACTGTCCTTGCAAACCATGCTTACTGTCCTTACAAACCATGCTTACTGTCCTTACAAACCATGCTTACTGTCCTTACAAACCATGCTTACTGTCCTTACAAACCATGCTTACTGTCCTTACAAACCATGCTTACTGTCCTTACGAACCATGGTTACTGTCCTTACGAACCATGGGTGCCTCTCAATCTCAGTGGTCTAAAGTCAGTCCCTTCAGGATTTCACAGGATTCTTTTGTGATATTTGCCAACAAAAATGCTTGATTTTGCTGCAGCAATGCAAAGATTTTGTCCAATTTGTTTGCGAAAATCCACTGTCGAGAGAAAAAGTTAGTTGATGTGGCTTGATGATTTACCCACATTATACGGTAAATGTGTGGTGATTGGTTGAAAGGGCCAAGATGGGTAAAAGTGGTCAAAGCTAACTGGAGGGTGCTAGGGGTTGCACACTCCCAAGATGCTCCCTCATGCCTGGGTGCATCGCAATAGTCCAAAGTAGATTATTTTCCTTGTCTCCTTTCCTTCATCTGTAGCCTATTGATGTGGGAGAAATTGGGCAAGTGAAGATATAGGCTGTCACGCCTTGGTCATTGTATCTTGTGTTTTTGTTATATGTTTGGGTAGGCCAGGGTGTGACATGGGTTTATATGTTGTATTTCGTATTGGGGTTTGTATTAATTGGGAGTGTGTATTAGTAGGGGTGTGTCTAGTTAGGCTTGGCTGCCTGAGGTGATTCCTAATTGGAGTCAGCTGATTCTCGTTGTCTCGGATTGGGAACCGTATTTAGGTAGCCTGAGTGCGCGTTGTATTTCGTGGGTGATTGTACCTGTCTCTGTGTTAGTCACCAGATAGGCTGTAATTAGTTTCACTCGTTTGTTGTTTTCTTCTTCAGTTATTTCTTGTACCGCATTATCTTCATTAAAAGTCATGAGTAACCTACACGCTGCATTTCGGTCTGACTCTCTTCAAACAACAGACGAACTTCGTTACAGAATCACCCACCACCATTCACAGACCGAGCAGCGTGTGAACTGGCAGGATCTAAAGGAGGACGTTATGGACGGCAGAAGCAGGGATTATACGACGACGTGGGAGGAAATCGACAGGTGGGCGGCCGACCCAGAGCGAGTGCAGGAGCCCGCCTGGGATTCCCTACAGCAATGCGAAGAGGGCTATACACGTATGGAATCGAAAAGGAAAGCACGGTTATACAGAGCGAAAACCGAAGGTAACGGGGAAAGCGCAGAGAGAGAGTGGCTGAGTCAGGAATCAGACCTGAGCCTACTCTCCCGGTTAATCGTGAAGAGCAGTTGCAATGGGAGAGACTGCATCATTTGGAGATTTGGACATGGGAGGAGGAATTAGACGGTAAAGGACCCTGGGCGCAGCCGGGAGAATATCGCCGTCCCAAGGAGGAAATAGAAGCAGCTAAAGCGGAGAGGCGCAAGTATGAGGAGGCAGCACGGCGACGCGGTTGGGAACCGGAAAGTCACCCCCAAAAAATATTGGGGGGGGGCTAAAAGGGAGAATAGTTATGCCAGGTAGGAGACCTGCGCATACTCCCTGTGCTCACCATTGGGCTAGAGAGACCGGGCAGGCACCGTGTTATGCTATGGAGCGCACGGTGTTTCCAGTGCGGGTGCAGAGCCAGCTGCGACACATACCAGCCCTTCCTATTGGCCGGGCTAGAGTGGGCATCAAGCCAGGTAAGCTTGGGCAGGCTCGGTGCTCAAGAGCTCCAGTGCGCCTGCACGGTCCGGTCTATCCAGAGCCACCTCTACACACCAGTCCTCCGGTAGCAGCTCCCCGCACCAGGCTTCCTGTGCGTGTCCTCGCGCCAGTACCACCAGTTCCAGCACCACGCACCAGGCCTCCAGTGCGCCTCGCCTGTTCAGCGCAGCCAGAGCCTTTCTCCTCTCCTGCGCTGTTGGAGTCTCTCGCCTGTTTAGCGCAGCCAGAGCTTTTCTCCTCTCCTGCGCTGTTGGAGTCTCCCGCCTGTTTAGCGCAGCCAGAGCCTTTCTCCTCTCCTGCGCTGCCGGAGTCTCCTGTCTGTCCAGCGCCGCCAGTGCTCCCGGTCTGCCCAGCGCCGCCAGTCGGCCCAGCGTCACCAGTCTGCCAGGATCCGCCAGAAGTGCCAGTCTGCCAGGATCCGCCAGAAGTGCCAGTCTGCCAAGATCTTCTAGATCGGTCAGACAACCGGAATCATCCAGTTCTACCAGCCAGCCAGGATTTACCGGAGCCTACTACCTGCCTGAGCTTCCTCTCAGTACTGAGCTTCCTCTTAGTACTAGGCTTCCTCTCTGTACTGGGCTGCCTCTCAGTACTAGGCTTCCTCTCTGTACTGGGCTGCCTCTCAGTACCGGGCTTCCCCTCAGTACTGGGCTGCTTCGGTCCTGGGCTGCTCCTCTGTCCCGAGCTGCCCCTCTGTCCCGAGCTGCCCCTCTGTCCCGAGCTGCCCCTCTGTCCCGAGCTGCCCCTCTGTCCCGAGCTGCCCCTCAGTCCCGAGCTGCCCCTCGGTCCCGAGCTGCCCCTCAGTTATGTGGGGATCAGGGTGAGGACTATTAGGCCATGGTCGGCGGAGAAGGTGGATTATCCTAGGACGCGAAGGGGAGGAACTAGGACATTTATGGAGTGGGGTCCACGTCCCGAGCCAGAACCGCCACCATGGACAGACGCCCACCCGGACCCTCCCTATGCTCTTGAGGTGCGTCCCGGAGTCCGCACCTTAGGGGGGGGTTCTGTCACGCCTTGGTCATTGTATCTTGTGTTTTTGTTATATGTTTGGGTAGGCCAGGGTGTGACATGGGTTTATATGTTGTATTTCGTATTGGGGTTTGTATTAATTGGGAGTGTGTATTATTAGGGGTGTGTCTAGTTAGGCTTGGCTGCCTGAGGCGATTCCTAATTGGAGTCAGCTGATTCTCGTTGTCTCGGATTGGGAATCGTATTTAGGTAGCATGAGTGCGCGTTGTATTTCGTGGGTGATTGTACCTGTCTCTGTGTTAGTCACCAGATAGGCTGTAATTAGTTTCACTCGTTTGTTGTTTTCTTCTTCAGTTATTTCTTGTACCGCATTATCTTCATTAAAAGTCACGAGTAACCTACACACTGCATTTCGGTCTGACTCTCTTCAAACAACAGACGAACTTCGTTACATAGGCATACATTACCTGTCTGACATGTGTTTTCAGATCAGTGCAGATGAAGGAGTGAAAAACAAGGAAACACCTCAGACTAAAGAGAAGAGCAGTCTGTCCCTCTGCCTGGCTGGTAGCAACCTGTATTTTTATACCTGGCAGATATACCCCCCAAAGACTCTCCTTCCTCCCTCACCAGAAAATGAGCAGGTTTAAAGGTTGTGTTTGAGGATTTCATTCCCACCGGAGACTGAGGCAGAATATAAATGCACATTTAGCCGTGGGGAGTCTGAGGTACAGGTGATATACACACGCACACGCACGCAAGCAAGTACGCACGCACGCAGGCACGCACACACACACACACACACACACACACACACACACACACACACACACACACACACACACACACACACACACACACACACACACACACACACACACACACACACACACACACACACACACACACACACACACACGCACACACGCACACACGCACACACGCACACACATACACAATGGAACAGCTGCCATTATGCCCTAGCTCTCTCTCCTGTTAACAACCTCCTCCCAGGATTCTAGCGGTAAGCTATGTTAATGCGCCTTATTGCTGTAGCGCAGGTGAAACAGTCCCTGCCAGATATATTGAATTAGCTCTGCTCCAGTCATTATCACAACATGTGCCAGGCCTGTGTACCGCAGCCACTGACCAGGAGAGGATAGCTGTCCAATCAGAAATGTGCAGGAGTTATATTTGTGTCACTATAAAATATGAAGTTAAATGATTAAATGTGATGAAGTGTGATTAAAGAACAGGAGTGACCCAAATGTGTCCATGTTAGGAGTGTGTGTTTGGAGGGAGTGTGTGTGTGTGTGTGTGTGCGTGCGTGTGTGTGTGTGTGTGTGTGTGTGTGTGTGTGTGTGTGTGTGTGTGTGTGTGTGTGTGTGTGTGTGTGTGTGTGTGTGTGTGTGTGTGTGTGTGTGTGTGTGTGTGTGTGTGTGTGTGTGTGTGTGTGTGTGTGCCTGCACGTGTGGTAATTTAACAGTCATTGATAAACAGGCCTTGTTTACTTTAGCAGTTATCTGTTCTGTTCCATACTATGCCCATTCCTTGACCTCACCCTCTCATGTTCACCTGCACTTTAACCTCATCTTCAACCCTAACTGTAGGCCACAAAAACATTATTTGAAGATTTCCTTGGATAATGACCTTTCACCTAACTGTGTCATAGGGCCTCCAAATGTCCCCTGTCATTCATACCAGGAGCTCAGACCTCATGTGCCCTCCAAGTTTCAAATGTCACACATGGTCTCTTTTCATAGGTCAATTATTACAGGAGATAGTGGCATTATTCACCTATTTATATGTGGATTATTTTGAGTGGAATGCTATAGCCGCAAGCAAATGGGATAAACAAAATATTAACTCACTGCACGTAAATTAGGATGGAGTGCTGTAATGAAACAAATACAAGTAGGCCCCCTGGTGGCCAATTACCAAATTATCAGATTATTACTCAAACAGTATCGGACTGGCCAAGAAACTCACAAATAATGCTAGAATGTGCATTGATTTTCAACTGGTTTGATACTATCAGTATCGATCAATATGACATGTTCCTCTCACTCTAAAAAATAAAAAAAAGTATTCAGATCACGACGTGTTGGGGTTTTCCAGCAGGGTCTGTCAGTCTCTCTGTAAATCTCAGAGGATAAATGACAAAATTGCCCCCGAGAGACACAGCTGTGATTCTGCCAGGATTCTCTCAGACAGCCCCCCCCCCTCCACTGCCCCAGGAAGAGTTACGACACCTTCTAACCCAACCCACACTCCCTCTACCTCACCCCTCAGCTCAATACCTTCCCCTCTACCTCACCCCTCATCTCAACCCCGCCCCCTTTTCCTCACCCCTCATCTCAACCCCTCGCCCCTTCTATCTCACTCCTCATCTCAACCTATCACACCCTCAACCTCAACCCTCAGCTCAACCCCTCACCCCTCATCTCAACCCCTCCCCCTTTTCCTCACCCCTCATCTCAACCCCTCCCCCTTTTCCTCACTCCTCAGCTCAATCCCGCCCACTCACCCAACCCACTCATGCCAGTTAGTCTTTTCTTTTCCAAGCTATTCTGTTTCATCAGTGCCAAACAACACTGTAGGTGGCTTTCTGCCTATTCCACCCCTCCCCTCCCCACTCCTCCACTCTGCTTGTTATAGATAATAGAAATAGCAGGATGGTTGACTCACAACAGCAGACTTTTCTGAGTACAGACGTTGTCAATGCAGATGCTGTCAACACATTTGTGTTCCTGGAAAAAGAGTAGCGCTTCACTTCAACTTGAGGGGAGTCGGGGAAACTTTGTGTAGCTCATCAAGATATTCAAATGTGAAATACTTTCTCCAACTTGACAGCTGCATCACATTCATGTTGTTGTTCAGTGACTGTGTATTGATACCAAACTGTGAATAGCAGACAGACATGACCTACATTCTACATGAAAAGGTCTGTTTGATGTCAACCTAGAGCCATTTGCATTCCACAGCCTCTAATGATCATATTCCTATTGTATTCGTCAAAGATTCATCAAACAATATGACAGGAGAGCAGAGTGAATTGGAACAGCCAGGAGAGAGAACAAATGAACTCCTACACTCGACTCTTCATTAAAATATGATTTCACCTACATTTAATACCATCATTAAGGTGTGAAGTGATTAACGAACACATCTTCCAACTGTGAGAGAGAGAGAGAGTCTATTCGCTGTGTCTTCCCACATTCTGTAACATTTAGGCCACATTTAGGCAACGCTTTAATGATGAAACACTTTCCGAGAGATGTCCTTTAGTTCACATTGACAGGATTCTGTGCACAGTGCAGTCAATAGTATGTATATTCTGGTAACGTTTCATTTCAAGGTATGTGTATAAACTGTTTATATATACACAGTACACATGTATATACAGGTTAATAAACAATTGACTGAAAACAAAACATTATCAATATACAGTACCACACAAAAGTTGACACGCCTACTCATTCAAGGGTTTTTCTTTATTTTGACTAGTTTCTACATTGTAGAATAATAGTGAAGACATCTAAACTATGAAATAACACATGGAATCATGAAGTAGCCAAAAGTGTTACACAAATCAAAATATATTTTAGATTATTCAAAGTAGCGACTCTTTGCCTTGATGATAGCTTTGCACACTCTTGGCATTCTCTCAACCAGCTTCACCTGGAATGTTTCCAACAGTCTTGAAAGAGTTCCCACATATGCTGAGCACTTTCTGGCGGCTTTTCATTCACTCCGTGGTCTAACTCATCCCAAACCATCTCAATTGGGTTGAGGTCAGGTGATTGTGGAGGCCAGGTCATCTGATGCAGCACTCCATCACTCTCCTTCTTGGTCAAATAGCCCTTACACAGCCTGAAGGTGTGTCGGGTCATTGTCCTGTTGAAAAACAAATGATTGTCCCACAAAGCGCAAATCAGATGGGATCGCTGCAGAATGCTGTTGTAGCCATGCTGGTTGTGTGCCTTGAATTCTAAATAAATCACCGACAGGGTCACCAGAAAACCACCATCACACCTCCTCCTCCATGCTTCACGGTGGGAACCACACATGCGGAGATCATCTGGTCACCTACTCTGCATCTCACAAAGACACAGCGGTTGGAACCAAAAATCTCAAATTTGGACTCATCAGACCAAAGGACAGATTTCCACAAGTCTAATGTTCATTGCTCATGTTTCTTGGCAGAAGCAAGTTTCTTATTATTATTGGTGTCCTTTAGTAGTGGTTTCTTTACAGCAATTTGACCATGAAGGCCTGATTCACACAGTCTCCTCTGAACAGTTGATGTTGAGATGTGTCTGTTACTTGAACTCCGTGAAGCATTTTTTTGGGCTGCAATTTTTGAGGCTGGTAACTTTAATGAACTTATCCTCTTTAGGAGAGGTAACTCTGGGTATTCCTTTCCTGTGGCGGTCCTCATGAGAGCCAGTTTCATCATAGCTCTTGATGGTTTTTGCGACTGCACTTGAAGAAACTTTCAAAGTTCTTGAATTTTTCCACTATTGACCCACCTTCATGTTTTAAAGTAATGATGGACTGTTGTTTCTCTTATTTGAGCTGTTCTTGCCATAATATGGACTTGGTATTTTACCAAATAGGGCTATCTTCTGTATACCACCCCTACCTTGTCACAACACAACTGATTGGCTCAAACGCATTAAGAAGGAAAGAAATTCCACAAATTCACTTTTTAAGAAGGCACACCGGTTAATTGAAATGCATTCGAGGTGACTACCTCATGAAGCTGGTTGAGATAATGCTGAGATTGTGCAAATCTGTCATCAAGGCAAAGGGTGGCTACTTTGAAGATTCTCAAATTAAAAATATATTTTGATTTGTTTAACACTTTTTGGGTTACTACATGATTCCACGTGTTTTTTCATAGTTGTGATGTCTTCACTACTTTTATAAAATGTAGAAAATACAAAAGAATACATAAAAACCCTGGAATGAGTACAGTAGGCATCCAAATGTTTGACTGTATATATATATATTTTTAAATATATATATATATATATATATATATATATATATTCCAAATTTGGTTATCATCACAAATTCCATGAAATCAGATAACTTATACAGTCACTCCTTACAGAAGCAATGTTTCATATTAACCAATGAAGGCACAAAGCAAGCAATATTAGTAAGAAAATAAACATCCATCTCTGTACATATGCACACTGACGAGGGGACTGCATTCCCCAGTATCTATAAACACGCATTTACTATTCCAAACAAAACTCCTCTACAGAACAGCTGTTAGCTTCAGAAATACATACTGTATACATTTGACAAACCTCAGATTCTAATTTTGTACATACCATCAGCTACAGATAGGCTCTGTTTAAAGAATGCCAAGAACCCTTTTAGTCCAGTATAATAAATACAGTTTGTCTAGTAGGTCAAGGGTTGGTCTCCCTCTCTGACAGACTCAATAGAGCTGATTTTGCAGTGTCCTTTGTGAGGGTTTATGGGACTACTGTGTGTTTGTGTGCACAAGTCCTGCTCTGTGTAGCTAGCTGAGGGTGTGTTCGGGTCTAGCTAGCTGAGGGTGTGTTAGGGTCTAGCTAGCTGAGGGTGTGTTCGGGTCTAGCTAGCTGAGGGTGTGTTAGGGTCTAGCTAGCTGAGGGTGTGTTCGGGTCTAGCTAGCTGAGGGTGTGTTAGGGTCTAACTAGTCAGGGTGTGTTAGGGTCTAACTAGTCAGGGTGTGTTAGGGTCTAACTCTTCAGGGTGTGTTAGGGTCTAACTAGTCAGGGTGTGTTAGGGTCTAACTAGTCAGGGTGTGTTAGGGTCTAACTAGTCAGGGTGTGTTAGGGTCTAACTCTTCAGGGTGTGTTAGGGTCTAACTAGTCAGGGTGTGTTAGGGTCTAACTAGTCAGGGTGTGTTAGGGTCTAACTCTTCAGGGTGTGTTTGCGTTTAACTAGTCGGGTGTGTTGGGCCTCTCAGTTCTCCAGAAGTGTATAATTATGGTGCCCATTGTGTTGACATCACAGCACAGTTATCCTTCCATCTTCTCTTTCCCTCCACCTCTCTGTAGAGACAAATCTTCATTAGGTCTTAGTTACAGCCAATCTCCATTCTATCACCTTGTCTTTCTATAGAACAGGTAACAACACCCCCCCAACTTTTCCATCCATCAGAACACATATATATGTCTGTTCTGATGGACCAACGTTTCAGCATCACTGTGCCGTCTTCCTGAAGAAGTGAGGACGAAACATTGGGGATTTACCCAATAAATGACTGGGAGTTTATATGTGGAGTGTGTGACTATTTTTTATTCGCCGTTAGTCAGCACCTCCACAGAAGAAACTAAATTCTGGGTGTGCGCCCATTTTCTGATGGAACAAACAACTTTTACAGGCTGTATCACTGTCTGGTATGGCAACCGCAGGGCTCTCCAGAGGGTGGTGCGGTCTGCCCAATGCTTCATCGGGGGAAAACTACCTGCCCTCCATGACACCTACAGCATCCGATGTCACAGGAAGGCCAAAAAGATCATCAAGAACAACAACCACCCGAGCCACTGCCTGTTCACTCTGCTATCATCCAGAAGGCGAGGTCAGTACAGGTGCATTAAAGAGACTGAAAAACAGCTTCCATCTCAAGGCCATCAGACTGTTAAATAGCCACCACTAGGTGGCTTCCACCCAGTTACGTAATCCTGCACCTTAGAGGCTGCTGCACCATATACATAGACATGGAATCACTGGCCAATTTAATAATGGAACACTAGACACTTCAATAATGTTTACATATTTTTGCTTTACTCATCTCATATGTACAATTGAAGTCGGAAGTTTAAAGTCATTCAAACTTGTTTTTCAACCACTCCACAAATTTATTGTTAACAAACTATAGTTTTGACAAGTTGGTTAGGATGACACAAGTAATTTTTCCAACAATTGTTTACAGACAAATGATTTCCCTTATAATTCACTGTATCACAATTCCATTGGGTCAGAGGTTGACATAAGTTGACTGTGCCTTTAAACAGCTTGGAAAATTCCTGAAAATGATGTCATGGCTTTAAAAGCGTCTGATTGACTCAAATTATGTCAATTAGCCTATTGGAGGTGTACCTGTGGATGTATATTAAGGCCTACCTTCAAACTCAGTGCCTCTTTGCTTGACATTATTGGAAAATCTAAAGAAATCAGACAAGACCTCAGAAAATATTTTGTAGACCTCCACAAGTCTGGTTCATCCTTGGGAGCAACTTCCAAACGCCTGAAGGTAACACGTTCATCTGTACAAACAATAGTACGCAAGTATAAACACCATGGGACCACGCAACCGCCATACCGCTCAGGAAGGAGACGCGTTCTTTATCCTAGAGATGAACGTACTTTGGTACGAAAAGTGAAAATCAATCCCAGAACAACAGCAAAGGCCCTTGTGAAGATGCTGGAGGAAAAAGGTACAAAAGTATCTATATCCACAGTAAAACAAGTCCTATATCGACATAATCCGAAAGGCCACTCAGCAAGGAAGAAGCCTCTGCTCCAAAACCGCCATAAAAAAAGCCAGACTACGGTTTGCAACTGCACATGGGGACAAATATCATACTTTTTGGAGAAATGTCCTCTGGTCTGATGAAACAAAAATAGAACTGTTTGGCCATAATGACCATCGTTATGTTTGGAGGAAAAAGGGGGAGGCGTGCAAGCCGAAGAACACCATCCCAACCGTGAAGCACGGGGGTGGTAGCATCATGTTGTGGGGGTGCTTTGCTGCAGGAGGGACTGGTGCACTTCACAAAATAGATGGCATCATGAGTAGGGACAATTATGTGGATATATTGAAGCAACATCTCAAGACATCAGTCAGGAAGGTAAAGCTTGGTCGCAAATGGGTCTTCCAAATGGACAATTACGCCAAGCATTCTTCCAAAGTTGTGGCAAAATGGATAAGGACAACAAAGTCAAGGTATTGGACTGGCCATCACAAAGCCCTCAATCCCTTAGAAAATTTGTGGGCAGAACTGAAAAAGCATGTGCAAGCAAGGAGGCCTCCAAAACTGACTCAGTTACACCAGCTCTGTCAGGAGGAAAATGGGCCACAATTCACCCAAATTATTGTGGGAAGCTTGTGAAAGGCTACCCAAAACATTTAACCCAAGTTAAACAATTTAAAGGCAATGGTAACAAATACTAATTGAGTGTATGTAAACTTCTGACCCACTGGGAATGTGATGAAAGAAATAAAGGCTGAAATAAATAATTCTTTACATTCTTAAAATAAAGTGGTGAGCCTAACAGACCTAAAACAGGGCATTTCTACTAGGATTAAATGTCAGGAATTGTGAAAAACCGAGCTTAAATGTATTTGGCTAAGGTGTATGTAAACTTCGACTTCAACTGTATTCTATTCTACTGTATTTTAGTCAATGCAACTCCGACGTTGCTCATCCAAATATTTATATATTCCTTAATTCCATTCTTTACTTTTAGATTTGTGTGTATTGTTGTGAATTGTTAGATATTGCTGCACTGTTGGAGCTACGAACACAAGCATTTCGCTATATCCGCAATAACATCTGCTAAACATGTGTATGAGACAAATAACATTTGATTTTGATTTGTTCTCCCTTACTGGGCTTCATGCCTGGTAGAGGGGCACCACTCTGTTGATGGCCTGCCGGCATATGGGGCAGATGGGCTGAGGCAGGGCCTGGTAGCAGCTGTAGCAGCAGCACACGTGCCCACAGTCCAGTAGCACACAGCTACGGAGCTGGGTCAGGCAGATCACACAGTCATTCTCCAGGGGCGTGTCCTCCTCCCTAGACCCCTGTTGTGGAGCCCCAGACCCCCCGGCGCCCAGTCTCTCAAACTCCCTCTTCAGACGTTCCTGTTCCCAGCAGACCCTCAGGCTGCGGTAGTAGCGGCAGCCCACCCAGAGGAGGACGGCGGCCCCGGCCAGCGCGAACACAGAGGCCAGGACCCGCCAGACCACCGCCTGGTCTTCCTGCTCCAGCCACAGGGTCTCAAAGTCTGCTGTGCTTAGGAAGTACTCTGAGCCGTCGGTGGGCGGGCGGAGTTTCAACACCCGGTCCGTGTCCAGGATGAGCTCGCCTACACCTGTAAGAGTAGCGCCAACCTGGAAATACAGACAGACACAAATTAGTCAGGATTATTCATGCTCTTTGGAGCACTATTCAGGGGCAATAGTGGTGACCTCATCCTAAACACAATGGAATGTTTTGGGATGTTATTGTGGAATTTTAGAATTGAAGATGTAACAGGTAATTTATCGGTGGTAAAATGATCAAACCAAACTAAATCTCACCTTGAGCATTTCCTCAGTCTCCAGCTGGCCTTTGGGCTTCTCTCCACTGAGGTACTGTCCGACGATGTCGGTGAAACCGTAGGTGGCCTGGTGGAACTTCTCATGGATGATCTCCATCTTCAGCTCTGAGGCCTCCAGGGGACACAGCACCCTCACATAGGCCTGGTCCGACCCCACCAGGCTGAAGGGCACAGTATTCACCCTCTGGTGCAGCACGCACTCACTGTCCATCCTACACAGGAAAGGGGGGGCACAGTGAGTAAGGTGTTTTGTGTGGTGATATGATATGACAGGTTATAATTAGTGATGTATATCTGCTGAGACTAATTGTCAGACGCTCCTAGTCATATTACAGTTGATAACAAAATGAGGATACAGATTAAACTAGTCTTTCACATGATATTTGGAGTGTCAGTCAAGAGTGTTTCTACCAGGTGTGGGCCAGGCTGTTCCACACCAGCTTGTGTTCCCTCAGCATGAGTTTCTGCACTACCCCTACGCTGCCTTCCTGGTACTGACTCCTTAGAGGCTCCCCCACAGGCTGCACTGCTCCTATACACACACACACACACACACACACACACACACACACACACACACACACACACACACACACACACACACACACACACACACACACACACACACACACACACACACACACACACACACACACACACACACACACACACACACAATGGATAGAGCCATTAATTACACTAACTACGTAGGTGAGAGATATCATGATTATATGATCATAGTGATACATTCAGAAATGTTACCCATTCACACAAATAACTTTACCTTCGATGACAACATACTGCAGACACTTTCCCGGTGTCACATTCAAAAGGTTTGCCAGTTTCCCATCCAAATTAATGTGGGGTGCCTCCTGAAACAACAAGCAAAAAGAAAAGCCTGTCATTCCTATGAAAATTCTCATGTCTCCTAAAAATAATCATGGTTTTGCACTCTGTTTACAATGTTATTTAATCTGGATTGCGGAAGATTCTTGTTATAGCGCAATTTAAATTTAAAGGTAATTTCCTTTTGAGCCGACATATGCAGCGTGTAGCCTACCGTGAATGCAGTCTCTGCGAACACTGAACCATTGCCTTTAAAATTTTGATTGTGCTTTAGCGTGGATCTTCAGCGATACGGATTGAATCTAGGCCGTAGTCTGAAGGAATAGAAACAGGGCAGGCTACTAACATTGAGCTTGTCCACCGATTTCCTCTTTTTCCTGTAGATGTAGAAGAAGAGGCCTGATATGGCCAAGCTGGTGCCTAGACACAGCCCCTCCACCGTCCTCAATGGAAACTCCTCCATCCCCCCAACACACTCTCCACACGGTCTCTTCTCACCTCCCTTGTAATAGGGCTACAGTACAGAAACAGACTGCCAAACATGTGATGTAATATGAAGGAGGTTCTTTAGCATGAATGCAAGATGCCCACGCATCACTCTGACAAGCTGCAATTAAATCCGCAGCTGCCGGATTCTCTTTGAGATTTTCAGTGAAATGCTTGAAAATGTCTATAATTTTCTGTATGACATCAAAGTGGCACAAGGCTGGTTGCTATTTCTGTTCAGCACTTTGACAGTAAACTGAATTAGGCTACTCAGAATACAAAGAGTCACAAAATGTTGGGTTATTCACATGTGATTGGGTTATATAACCCAAACTTTACAGTCTAAGAAACTTGATCTCAAACAATTCTAGTATTACACTGATTCAGTCAGATAAATTATGACTATTTACTTATTCACTGCCTTCACCCACAAGCACAACAAAGTTGAAAATAGTTTTATTTCATTGATGATTTACAAAATCGTTAGGTGGCATTTTTTAGCTGTTTTTTTATATATAAAAAGGGTAACGTTACCTATCTCTTTCTAGATGTTTTATGTAATATGATGACAGTGTTTGAATTCAAATACCAATTACTGTCTTAGGTGATTAGCTAATACAATTATAGGGTTGACCATGTTATTTTGGGCCAAGCTAACTAATTAGAACAACCGGTAGTTTAAATACATATGAACCAGTAAAGCCATTTCTCTGATGTAACGTTAGCCGACACAGATCTACATGTAACGAAATATCTCGTTGAACATTGACATTATGCTATCTAATATAGCTAGCTACTTATAAATAATAAAAGTACAAATTAAAGTTGATGCCTGGCTCACTGAGAGGCTAGAAATAAACATTACACACAGTTGGTTAGCAAATGTTTAGTTAGCTGGAAAACCTGCCATTGACCTTTAAAACATCTTATTTGATTAGTCATAAATGTGGTCTATGTCCGCAAAAGTCAGACCATAACATGACAATAGTATTTGTGCACTCTTCTGCAACGGTCAATACGTCAAATTGAACTTAATCAATCAGTATTGTCATGTTTTTACCTTTGAAACCGCTCAAGTTATCATCCCCGGAAGAATGTCTATTTTTGTTTTGGTCATATGACATGTACCACTTCCTTGAAGCCACCATGCATCTTCGGGTGAAGCTTTCCTGAATCATGTGACGGGGTACTTATAAGTCCCGTCACATGTTGTCAGTTATTATTTCTTTTTTTTTAACATAAAAAAAAGCATATTTGGTACTGTCTTTGGTCGAGTTGTGGTGACACGTAGCTAGCTGCGTCGAAATGGCAGGAGGTGTGAGGAAAAAGTCGTCCCCTGGTCCACGGTCTATATTGTGGGCGCCACTTCGTACACTATGGCAGGAGAAACATTTGATCGTATTCAAGGCAGAGTACACAATACTGGTCGCCTCTGTTCTGTGGTTCCTGGAGATCGGAATAAACATATGGGTCATCCAAAAAGTAGCATGTAAGTATTAGTAGCATGCTAGCAGTTTAGCCAGTTAGCTTGCCCCTGCATGTAAGTATTAGTAGCATGCTAGCAGTTTAGCCAGTTAGCTTGCCCCTGCATGTAAGTACTAGTAGCATGCTAGCAGTTTAGCCAGTTAGCTTGCCCCTGCATGTAAGTACGAGTAGCATGCTAGCAGTTTAGCCAGTTAGCTTGCCCCTGCATGTAAGTATTAGTACCATGCTAGCAGTTTAGCCAGTTAGCTTGCCCCTGCATGTAAGTACTAGTAGCATGCTAGCAGTTTAGCCAGTTAGCTTGCCCCTGCATGTAAGTACTAGTAGCATGCTAGCAGTTTAGCCAGTTAGCTTGCCCCTGCATGTAGGTATTAGTACCATGCTAGCAGTTTAGCCAGTTAGCTTGCCCCTGCATGTAAGTACTAGTAGCATGCTAGCAGTTTAGCCAGTTAGCTTGCCCCTGCATTGCAATGAACGTAGCTCGCTAGCTAACAGCTAGTGTTTGCCAGCTAGCCTCTGTAGTCCAACTTGTTAAAGTGAATGTACAGCCACAGCGTGATTACGTTCCCTTCCTAGTGATGATGTTGCCTAGTATGAGTTTTCAAAAGTTGTGCCAATTTCTGTTGCCAGCACAAGAATGGGTAAGATCGACAACCAGGAATTTGAAAGCAACAATGGTAGTTTGTTAATCTAGTCTACTGAACTTTTGACACAGTTCCTGCAGTTTCCCTCTTGTTTATATATTTTTTTCTTAGCAGTTAAGTCAGTTGCTGCTGATTGTTCTGTCACCTGATTCTTTAGGTACCTTCCACAAACCCGTTTGTTGAATGCATATTTCCAAGTTATTGCAAATGCCACCTGTCACTCATTGGTGAATGTCTTCTCATGCAGACACAGAGATCGACTGGCAGGCGTATATGGATGAGGTAGAGGGAGTCATCAACGGCACCTACGACTACACCCAGCTCAAAGGAGGCACAGGCCCGCTGGTGTAAGTTCCACTAACCTATTTGTGCTGGCACTTTATAAGTTAAGGATCCAGGACCAGGATTGGCCTTCATCACTGAACCCCATGACTAAATTATTACAACTGAGTGTGTGTTTGTGTACCTGCAGTGTGACATTTCTTAACGTGAACTAAATCAGTCTTGAAACTCACTCCCGGAAACTACCATTCCAGATACCCAGCAGGATTTGTGTACACCTTCACAGTGCTGTATTACATCACCAACCACGGGGTGAATATTCGCCTGGCCCAGTACCTGTTTGCTATTTTCTACCTGCTCACCCTGCTGCTCGTCTTCAGGATCTACCACCGCACCCAGAAGGTCAGCTAGGTCTAAATAGTTACCCAGAAAAGAGTCTTTATCTACAATCTGCTCTCTCAATATTAGAGTATCAAGTCCCAACTTAATTATGTTACTTAAATCAGTTTGAACTGGAATATTCAGTTTCCTATGACAATCTCTGCATGAGAAAATCCTGCACTGTAAAAGGCTATTCACTTTTCTTAAGATGCCTGCCTGTCTGTTTGTCTGCCCTCTCCAGAATCCTCATTCACAAAACATTCTGAAGTTATTTTCTTGGAAAATCATTAAATCTTAAGATATTGTTGAAAAATTGCACTTACAAACTATCTTATGAACTTATTTTTATTTTCTTAAGAAGCTTAAGTTTTTGCGTAAGAAGTGTTTTGTGAATCTGGGCCCAGGTTCCTCCCTACGTATTCTTCTTTGTGTGCTGTGCCTCCTACCGGATCCACTCCATCTTCGTCCTGCGTCTTTTCAACGACCCTGTAGCCATGATGATGTTGTTTGGGGCTGTCAATCTGTTCCTGGATGGCCGCTGGGCTCTGGGCTGTGGCCTCTACAGGCAAGTATGAACCCTGGTCCTGGACAACTGGAGTCTATCTCCGCTTAGTTCCACCTAGATCAGATCAGTTCAAGTTTAGCTTGGTTCAGTTCAGTGTGGGCAAATGTGGCTGCGTTTTATAGAGGCAACCCAATTCTGATCTTTCTTTCACTAATTGGTCTTTTGCCCAGTCAGATCTTTTGCCAACAATAGGGCAAAAGATCAGAATTTGGCTGCCTGTGTAAATGCAGGCTATGGGACACAATAGAACTCTTAATTTAGATTGGCAGAACTGAGTTGCCCAACTCAACATCTATGGCTACGTTGTCCCGTCACATGGTGAATGACAACTTCCTCTCCCTTTGTTGTGGACAGTTTAGCAGTGTCTGTGAAGATGAACGTGCTCTTGTTTGCCCCGGGCCTCCTCTTCCTCCTGCTGTCTGAGTTTGGCCTGATGAGGGCCATACCCAAGCTCTCTCTCTGTGCTGCCATCCAGGTTAGTACCTCCTTCATCTGATTTAACTGTTACATTTCGATTTTAGACACAGATGCATGTCGTAGCATTGACTATCTTTAAATGACTATATATTATCAAATCAATTCTTTGTGTAATTATTCCGTAATTCAACGAATCACAGAATAGGAATTAACTAGGAAGTTGGGGCACCATGGTAAAAGGTTGTTTATAGAGTGTCAATTTCCCAAATATATAACTCTTCAGATATTTTCATACCTTATTGATTAGTCACTTAATGTATTATTACCTCATCAGTCTCATTCCTGAATGTCGCAAACCCTTGGATATCTGCACGAACCCTAACACAGATCACGAATAAGCGATATAGAAATTGGCTTAATTATTAATTACTAAGTAACTTACTCACAGAATTACATAAACACACACACACACACACACACATATAGGTCATACATTGGTTACTGACATGATAGAAAAGTCCCTAGTGGGCTGATATGACGGCTTGGTAGACAAAGGAAAGGGGTGGGGACAGTTTGAGAGTGGATCAGAGGATTCACTGTAATACAGTGGAGAACTACGCTCATGAAATGCTAATTCTTCTAACATGAACAGCCGCTTATTCTAAAATAAATTTCATTTGACATATTTACGAGTGTATGCCTTTGCTGTCCCTCTCTGCGATCGCCGGTCCGTCTGATGGATAGTCGACAGGAAGCCTCTGGTTTGTCCACCAGAGATCAAAGTCTGTCGGAGTTGTAGGTTGTTATAATGGATACTTCAGAGTACCATTCAGAAATGTTCTTAAACGGATGTGTTTACCAGACTAAAGTATTTAAACAGCTGCAGCCTGAATAATTGGTCTTTTAGTTTGTAGATTTCTTCACCATTTCAACATGTAACGACAGCTCCTTGTTTTCTGATCTTGTCCTCTGGTAGAGTTGTGGTTTAAATCACTTCACACACCAGCGTCACCTGGCATGTTTTGGTCTCTAGAGTGATAGCCATTCCAACGTGGGGACCTTGTCCCTGTGTTCTCTTGACTATAGTTTGTAGGTTTCTTGACCATTCGAGGCGGTTGGCTTACCGTAGAGCTCTTTGGCAGAGTTGCCAACCATTTCAACATGTAGCTACCGCTTCATGTTTTCTAATCTAATGTACATTTTGTTGGAAGTGGCTTTTATACTAGAGTAGAAAAGGGGGCGTTCCATGATGTAATGTCTGGGCTCACGGTATACACCCAAAAGGGCCACGTCGTGACATGTTTCTTGTCTCCTTGTCTCCAGAGTTCTATCCCATCTCCACGTTGTGAGGACAATCAGGTTTTTCCTAATCTATTTCCATTCTGTTCATTGTCCATCTTTACTCCACCTCCCCTCACTTCTCTTCCTATCACAGATATTGTTGGGCCTACCCTTCCTGATGGAGAATCCCATTGGCTATATGACCCGGGCCTTTGACTTGGGTCGTCAGTTTATGTTCAAGTGGACAGTGAACTGGCGCTTCCTGCCTGAGTGGCTTTTCCTAAGTCGCTACTTCCATCTGGTGCTCCTGGCTGCCCACCTGATAGCCCTGCTACTGTTTACCCTGCGCCACTGGAAGAGGTGAGAGATGTGGCTACTGAGGTTATCACTAGGATTAGATATTTTCATGGTCAGGATGAAATTATTAGCCACTAGTGTAGCATAAAATGAACCACACAGCCTAACTGACAAGCACACCAATGCTTGAGTCTGGCTATCTCTGCTTTTTGTTGTTACTGGACATGCTTTCTGATTTGATTAAACCAACTCATTTTCCCCTCAGGCCTGGAGAGAGCATCGTGGATCTGCTGAAGGAGCCAGGCAAGCGAGTCATCCCTGCCCAGAAACTCACCTCGGATCATATCCTTTCCTCAGTCTGTGTCTCTGGAGCCATGAGTAGAAACACTGTACCATTGTGGTGTTTTCTATATCTCTAACTTTTATCTTATTAGGTCTGTCTCTATGGCCATAAAGTGCCAGGGTCTAGTATATCACTAAAGAGGGCTATTGGTGGGTTAAAGTGTTCCAAAAGCCAATTATATTAGACCTGAACAGCCGATCACAGATAGTGCTGATCCTCTTCACGTCTAACTTCATCGGCATGTGCTTCAGCCGCTCGCTGCACTACCAGTTCTACGTCTGGTACTTCCACACCCTACCTTTCCTTCTCTGGAGCGGAGGAGTCAAGAAGCTGGCTCACCTACTCAGGTAAGAGGGGACGGGACATACCTTTGGCTACAATGTTTGGAGCAGAATTAGGAACCATAAAATATGAGCCTTGATGGGTCAAAATACCTGTTATTGTCACTGTGTGTTCTTCTGTTATGTCTAACGTGGTGTTTCTGTGGACAGGGTTTTGATCCTCGGCCTGGTGGAGCTGTCGTGGAACACCTACCCTTCTACTATACACAGTTCAGCAGCCCTCCATGTCTGCCATCTCATCATGCTGCTCTCCCTGTGGTTCGCCCCCCGGGTAGAGGAGAAGACCAAGAGCAAGTGAGCTTTTCCCCTAGGAGACCCTCCTGTCGTAGGGGTCTGGTCGACCATCTCTACCCTGCTCTCACCCCAGGCTGGTTCTCACCCTTCACCACGTCTTGCCCATCCATCTCGCTGTAGCTCTGTGCTAATGTATAGCGCAACGTACAGGTGGGAGAAGGTACAGCTTGAGACTGCATGTGGAAGGTTCGTGGGGTGGGAGGAGGCCCGAAAACAATTAGGATTCTCAGGTTAAAGAATTAAATCTAATTTAGGTTGGGGTCTCGTTGTGAGGAGAAATGCTGAATGCTTTGCTGTATTGTCGAGAAGACATCTTAAGTAAGGATCTCTTACTTTCAGTATGTATTTTTTATGCCTTTAGCCCATGATTTGTCCTGTTTGTCCTGTTAAGTATTATCACTGGTCTTGGTGATAGTAGAGAACAGTCAAACTGTTAGTACAGTAGTTCCTCATCCTGGCAATCAGCTGGTCTGAACTTCTGTTACTGGACTATTTGTTGATGTAAACATGCTGGTTTGCTGTAGCTCAGTTGGTAGAGCATAGTGCTTGCAATGCCAAGATAGTGGGTTTGATTCCAGGGACCACCCATGTGTAAAACATTTTTTTTTTTTTTATGTATGCATGACTCAGTTCTTTTGGATGAAAGCATCTGCTAAATGGCATATTATATTGAAGATGGTTTCTATGTTTTTTTTTTTAAATGAAGCTTTATATTGAACTGCAATAAGCTTTTGATACCACCCATTGGGCACAATAGGAATGACGTAGCCTAGCTACCACAAGGCTTACTATAGGCTAATACATAATAAATGGCATTTCATATAACAATATGACCATGCAAAACTAAGCTGTTGACAATCAAGGTTCTGTCGATTTGTTAAAACAAAATTCTAATTTTTGGTTTTCAATGTGGTGTGCAGTAGACTAAATAGAAGGCCAGTTTCCTGCACCTAGATTACGCCTACCCCTTGTCAACACGCACTGATGTTATTTTAGTCTAAGAATACAGGTAGTTCAGCGAGCTAATGTTGATATTTTGGTGAACTGTGCCTTTTAATATGAATACCGAACTGTACCTTTTAATATGAATACCGAACTGTACCTTTTAATATGAATACCGAACTGTACCTTTTAATATGAATACCGAACTGTACCTTTTAATATGAATACCGAACTGTGCCTTTTAATATGAATACCGAACTGTACCTTTTAAGTATGAACTCTTTTAATGTGCTGCCATAGATTATGTGTAGCGGAGTTTATTGTTCATATTTGTTTGCTGATATACAGTTGGAGTCAGTATACATACACTTAGGTTGGAGTCATTAACTCGTTTTTCAACCACTCCACAAATGTCTTTTAACAAACTCAGGACATCTACTTTGTGCATGACACAAGTAATTTTTCCAACAATTGTTTACAGACAGATCTGTACAAACAATAGTACGAAATTATAAACACCATGGGACCACGCAGCCGTCATACCGCTCAGGAAGGAGACAAATTCTCCTAGAGATTAGCATACTTTGCCGCGAAAAGTGCAAATCAATCGCAGAACAACAGCAAAGGTCACGGTGACGTTGCTGGAAGAAACAGGTACAAAAGTATCTATATCCAGTAAAACTAGTCCTATATCGACATAACCTGAAAGGCCGCTCAGCAAGGAAGAATCCACTGCTCCAAAACCGCCATTAAAAAAGCCAGACTACCGTTTGCAACTGTACATGGGGACAAAGATTGTACTTTTTTGAGAAATGTCCTCTGGTCTGATGAAACAAAATATAACTGTTTGGCCATAATGACCATCGTTATGTTTTGAGGAAAAACCGGGAGTCTTGCAACCTGTTTGAACACCATCCCAGCCTTGAAGCACGGTGGTGGCAGCATCATCAAATCAAATCAAATTTATTTATATAGCCCTTCGTACATCAGCTGATATCTCAAAGTGCTTTTGCAGAAACCCAGCCTAAAACCCCAAACAGCAAACAATGCAGGTGTAAAAGCACGGTGGCTAGGAAAAACTCCCTAGAAAGGCCAAAACCTAGGAAGAAACCTAGAGAGGAATTATGTGGGGTGGCCAGTCCTCTTCTGGCTGTGCCGGTTAGAGATTATAACAGAACATGACCAAGATGTTCAAATGTTCATAAATGACCAGCATGGTCAAATAATAATAAGGCAGAACAGTGAAAGGAGCAGCAGCACAGTCAGGTGGACTGGGGACAGCAAGGAGCCATCATGTCAGGTAGTCCTGGGGCACGGTCCTAAAACAGGTCCTCCGAGAGAGAGAAAGAAAGAGAGAATTAGAGAGAGCATATGTGGGGTGGCCAGTCCTCTTCTGGCTGTGCCGGGTGGAGATTATAACAGAACGTGGCCAAGATGTTCAAATGTTCATAAATGACCAGCATGGTTGAATAATAGTAAGGCAGAACAGTTGAAACTGGAGCAGGAGCATGGCCAGGTGGACTGGGGACAGCAAGGAGTCAAATGTCAGGTAGTCCTGGGACATGGTCTGGGCCCAGGCCAGTTGAAACTGGAGCAGCAGCATGGCCAGGTGGACTGGGGACAGCAAGGAGTCATCATGTCAGGTAGTCCTGGGGCATGGTCCTAGGGCTCAGGTCCTCCGAGAGAGAGAAAGAAAAGAGAAGGAGAGAATTAGAGAACGCACACTTAGATTCACACAGGACACCGAATAGGACAGGAGAAGTACTCCAGATAAACAAACTGACCCTAGCCCCCCGAAACATAAACTACTGCAGCATAAATACTGGAGGCTGAGCATCATGTTGTGGGGGTGCTTTTCTGCAGGAGGGACTGGTGCACTTCACAAAATAAATGGCATCATGAGGAGGGAAATTTTGTGGATATATTGAAGCAACATCTCAAGACATCAGCCAGGAAGTTAATGCTTAGTTGAAAATGTCAAATCTTCTGAAGTTGTGGCAAAATAGCTTAAGGTCAACAATGTGAAGATATCGGAGTGGCCATCACAAAGCTGTGTCAGGAGGAATGGGCCAAAATTCACCCAATTTATTGTGGGAAGCTTGTGGAAGGCTACCCAAAACGTTTGACCCAAGTTAAATATTTTAAAGACAATGCTACCAAATACTAATTGTGTGTATGTAAACTTCTGACCCACTGGGAATGTGATGAAAGAAATATAAGCTGAAATAAATCATTCTCTCTACTATTATTCTGACATTTCACATTCTTAAAATAAAGTGGTGATACTAACTGACCTAAGACAGGGAATTTTTACTAGGATTAAATGTCAGGAATTGGTCAAAATTGAGTTGAAATATATTTGGCTAAGGTGTATGTAAACTTCCGACTTCAACTGTATGTTTTGATTTGCATGAGTGTTTGTGTTACAGGGAGATTTATTCTGTTGACAAAGAGAAAATGTGTAAAGAAATGAGAAATTGAATATATTTCAGTCAGTCATTTGATTCTACATTTTAATGCAAGTTAGACATACTGCCTAGTTAATAGGTCATTCAGCTCAGATTTATTTGAGCAGTAACTCAAACTCAAATAAAAGTAAAACTTCAATGATGATTTATCTAATTCAATGGCTTTAAAATGATCTTTTAACCGGTAAATATGGCATTAGATTCGTAGACAGGGCACAGAGGCATTAGTAACAGACACCAGAGCTGTAAATATCATTTTTCAACCGAACCTAACTAAAATGTAAGGTGGGAATCCCACCAAAGTTATGGTAGGAGAAACACTGATGACATGTTTCTATGGATTAATCGTCACTACCATCAATTCACATGTGGTGAAAGTAGTTCCACAGATTGTGGAGGCTTTAACATGGTGACTGTATGTGGTGAAAGTAGTTCCACAGATTGTGGAGGCTTTAACATGGTGACTGTATGTGGTGAAAGTAGTTCCACAGATTGTGGAGGCTTTAACATGGTGACTGTATGTGGTGAAAGTAGTTCCACAGATTGTGGAGGCTTTAACATGGTGACTGTATGTGGTGAAAGTAGTTCCACAGATTGTGGAGGCTTTAACATGGTGACTGTATGTGGTGAAAGTAGTTCCACAGATTGTGGAGGCTTTAACATGGTGACTGTATGTGGTGAAAGTAGTTCCACAGATTGTGGAGGCTTTAACATGGTGACTGTATGTGGTGAAAGTAGTTCCACAGATTGTGGAGGCTTTAACATGGTGACTGTATGTGGTGAAAGTAGTTCCACAGATTGTGGAGGCTTTAACATGGTGACTGTATGTGGTGACATGTTGGGATTGTAGCAGAGCATGTTGAGCTGGCTGTTCTCATCTCCCCCCCCCCCGCACCTGAGAGGGAGGCAGATACTGCTATCTAGGACCTAAAAAGTTATTTGGCTGTACCTGTAGGTGAACCCTTTGAAGGACCCTTTTTGGTTCCATGTAGATCCCTCTCCACAACAGGTGCTACAAAATGGGTCTACCTGGAACCAAAAAGGGTTGTCCTATAGGGACAGCCAAAGAACCCTTTTTTTCAAAGGGTATAGATGAACAACAACATTATGAATATGCATATGGAGTTGATGGAGTGGTTGAAGGGTTCGATTGAACATTTAGCCAATGTAATGGCACATACTGCTGTCACAAGAATTCTGGCTGCAGGGGGAGGCAGGAGTTTCCCAGACAGGGACGATACAACAAAACAAAATGGCTATTACAAGAACTGGACTTAATTATTGTAAGTAAATGTGTTCCCTGTCAGGTATTTTAAATGTCTGTAATGTCTACTTGTTAAAAGTCTTCTTGATAAATATTTGTATTGTAGGTTTATGACAGACTGTAATTCTACTGTGTTGTAGGTTTATGACAGACTCTAGTTCTACTGTGTTGTAGGTTTATGACAGACTGTAGTTCTACTGTGTTGTAGGTTTATGACAGACTCTAGTTCTACTGTGTTGTAGGTTTATGACAGACTGTAGTTCTACTGTGTTGTAGGTTTATGACAGACTGTAATTCTACTGTATTGTAGGTTTATGACAGACTGTAGTTCTACTGTGTTGTAGGTTTATGACAGACTGTAGTTCTACTGTGTTGTAGGTTTATGACAGACTGTAGTTCTACTGTGTTGTAGGTTTATGACAGACATTCTACTGTGTTGTAGGTTTATGAGACTAGTTATACTGTATTGTAGGTTTATGACAGACTGTAGTTCTACTGTGTTGTAGGTTTATGACAGACTGTGTTGTAGGTTTACCTGTGAAGTTGAAGGTGTCCTCACTGTCTGCTGAAAGGGCGTCGGCCAAGTCCCACAGAGTGGGCTCTCTGTCTAAGACTGCCTTACTGGGAGCTCCGCCGGTTCTCCAAACGCACCACTACACCTGGCTGCTATCCAAAACCATACCCCTCTGAGCCTTGTTCCTCTCTTAAGGGCTCCATTTAATCCATATCGTTTATGTATGTACAGTCATTACAGTAGATCCAGCCTTTGCCTGACAGGTCTTAGGGGTCTGTTCAACCCATATCGTGGAAGTTCATTGTTACACAGTGACTGAAAGTTAAAGGCAATGTTGCCACGTTAGCGGAGTCTTTCTTCATGGTAAACGCTACATATGTCCTTTCAATCGGAAACTACAACCCAATATTTAACTCTTCAGCGGTACAGATTGAGTAGAGCCCCATGTTTCTTCCTAGGTTCCTCCTGCCTTCAAGGGACCTTTTTCTAGCCTCTGCGTCAGCATTGCTGTGATCCTCTCGCATACTACTGTGTATTTCCCCATTTGTTCACCCAAGTTAATGATTTACATTCCCCACTAGGGGGCAGTGATGCCACTTCTCTCACCTTGGGCTACAGTCTCTCCTCACCCAAGAACTCTGGTTCCACCTGTCACCTTGGCAACGCCCTGTAGGAGCCTCCTGCAGGCTTGGGGGCCCAGGCCAAGACCAAAGCACCTGGTATAATAACAAAATAACCTCTTATTCAGTTAATACAGAGACAGAGGCAGTCTTTAAAGGAAAGAGAGGATACCTAGTCAGTTCTACAACTGTATGCATTCATTCTGAAATGTGTTTTCTGCATTTCACCCAACTGTGTCCTTCCGTATCTAAGCTGGAATTAACCTGAGGAGTTAACCTGAGTTAGTAACTACACACCGCAATAAAAAGCTATTTAACTAATTGAATTGTTGCCAGGGCCACAGGCAAGACTAATTGAAAAAGCCAATTGACAGACAGTGGGTTGTCTTCTCAGAATGCAGCTACCTCTGTCTGGCAGGGACAGACGGACTTTGTCCCCGGTTCACCCACCCACACACGTTATTACCACAATAATGATGGTTGAATCTACAGTATCAGTTTTCATCAATAGTAGGTTGTAAATGCTAAATGTTCACAATTCTACTCATGTCATTCTACCAGCTGCCATCAGGCAGTACCCTACCTGGCAGCACAGGTGTTCCTGCGGACCAGCTTCAGCACCCTGAATGTATTCACAGGCCTGGGTCAGGGTCACATGGAGAGAGGGGAGGGACAGAAGGGTTACTGCCTATTGGTTAATATTGAAGGACACATTATATATATTCCCCCGTAGAATAAATTAAACAGACATAATCCTATATTAATGACGTTAGAATGTAATCCAGCCCTGTCCAACCAGGAATATAAACCTAAAGCCCATAGCACCTGCACCTGCACCTGCCCAAAACCAAATCACAGTGGACACATCAATTTTAACATGTGAAGAGACAGCAAAAAAGTTTTAAAAAGTTCATCTTTTCTTTCATGTCATAAATAATCCTTGGTTCCTGCCTGTGCTTGGTAAAGATATGAGGGGAGACAACATGACCCCTTCCTCAGGACCATCTGTCAGAACGGCCAGAATATGTTCTATAAGTTATTAAGACAGGAGCGTGTGCCAGAGACATGCAGGAACAAACCCTATGACCTATGCATATGTAACGTGTTTAACGTGTCTGCATCTCAATAGTCTAAAGGGGCGTTACCACCTTGTCTTCTTTTCTCAGTCTACACTGCCTTTTAACCACTGAAGGAGAGGAGACAAGAAGAGGAAGAACCGTTTAAGATGCATCCCATCGGTTTTTGGCCTGTACTTATTTTGTTATTGCACTATCCTTCCCCCAGTTTATAAAAAGGATCCATTAAGTAAAATATTAGATGTTTCTAATTCATCTTAAAGATAGTTTTGGATAAAGAGAAGATACATTATTTCATGTAAAATGTGATTTTGTAATTGTATGTTGATATAATTAATGAGATGTTTACAATGACCAGCTCTAGTCCTGCACAGACAAGATGTTTAACAATGACCCGCTCCAGTCCTGCACAGACAAGATGTTTAACAATGACCCGCTCCAGTCCTGCACAGACAAGATGTTTAACAATGACCCGCTCCAGTCCTGCACAGACAAGATGTTTAAAATTGTCCCGCTCCAGTCCTGCACAGTGTTTATGTATTTATGGAGTGTTGTGTTTATGGAGTGTTGTGTTTATGGAGTATTGTGTTTATGGAGTATTGTGTTTATGGAGTATTGTGTTTATGGAGTATTGTGTATATGGAGTATTGTGTTTATGGAGTATTGTGTTTATGGAGTATTGTGTTTATGGAGTATTGTGTTTATGGAGTATTGTGTATATGGAGTATTGTGTATATGGAGTATTGTGTTTATGGAGTATTGTGTTTATGGAGTATTGTGTTTATGGAGTATTGTGTTTATGGAGTATTGTGTTTATGGAGTATTGTGTATATGGAGTATTGTGTATATGGAGTATTGTGTATATGGAGTATTGTGTATATGGAGTATTGTGTATATGGAGTATTGTGTATATGGAGTATTGTCTACTTTGTTTATGTCACCAACTCACACAGCCCCCAGTCCAGGAGTTACACTACCCAACGTCCCTGCCTTCCACACACACACAAACACGGACTCCAAACACAATTCTCAAAATGTTGGGGTCCTTGTCTCATTGGAGATATGGACTGGCTAAAGCAAATCCTGTTGATGTTTTCTGCAATGTATTTCCTGTGGCAGTGAGATGTACGTACTGCTGGACTGGCCCAGTAGAGGGGATGGCCCTTGTTGCATGGCTGTGGCTTTCCGTCCAAAACCTCTCCATACCGTGCTTTAACAGTACAGTAATGCACTTTCAGGGTTCCTAGAGATTTGCGGTTTGAATTTTAAGCGTGTGACTATGTGGGTGGCTAGACTTAGGCTTGATGAAATATTCTCATATCTTTCAGGTCTACAGCAGCAGATTGTTGTCACAGCAACAAGAGGAGAGCCAGGGGTGAGATGCCTGAAAACCACCTGTTGTTTGTTTGTCTGTCCTCTCTCAGTATTTCTCACTCTTCATCCTCTGACTGCATTCCTCTCCCTTGTTTGTTGGTCCAGCACTGTAAACACCACTGGCACTGGCAAAAGAGGAGCAGTACTGAATGATAGACTGGCAAAGAGGAGTGATACTGAGTGATAGACTGGCAAAGAGGAGTGATACTGAGTGATAGACTGGCAAAGAGGAGTGATTCTGAGTGATAGACTGGCAAAGAGGAGTGATACTGAGTGATAGACTGGCAAAGAGGAGTGATTCTGAGTGATAGACTGGCAAAGAGGAGTGGTACTGAGTGATAGACTGGCAAAGAGGAGTGATTCTGAGTGATAGACTGGCAAAAGAGGAGTGATACTGAGTGATAGACTAGCAAAGAGGAGTGATTCTGAGTGATAGACTGGCAAAGAGGAGTGATACTGAGTGATAGACTGGCAAAGAGGAGTGATACTGAGTGATAGACTGGCAAAGAGGAGTGATACTGAGTGATAGACTGGCAAAGAGGAGTGATACTGAGTGATAGACTGGCAAAGAGGAGTGATACTGAGTGATAGACTGGCAAAGAGGAGTGATACTGAGTGATAGACTGGCAAAGAGGAGTGATACTGAGTGATAGACTGGCAAAGAGGAGTGATACTGAGTGATAGACTGGCAAAGAGGAGTGATAGACTGGCAAAGAGGAGTGATACTGAGTGATAGACTGGCAAAAGAGGAGCGATACTGAGTGATACACTGGCAAAGAGGAGTGATACTGAGTGATAGACTGGCAAAGAGGAGTGATACTGAGTGATAGACTGGCAAAAGAGGAGCGATACTGAGTGATACACTGGCAAAGAGGAGTGATACTGAGTGATACACTGGCAAAGAGGAGCAGTACTGAGTGATAGACTGGCAAAGAGGAGTGATAGACTGGCAAAGAGGAGTGATACTGAGTGATAGACTGGCAAAGAGGAGTGATACTGAGTGATAGATGGCAAAGAGGAGGATACTGGGATAGACTGGCAAAGGGAGTGATTCTGAGTGATAGACTGGCAAAAGAGGAGCGATACTGAGTGATACACTGGCAAAGAGCAGATGGACTGAGGATAGATGGAAAGAGGAGCCCATTTGTCCACTGGCAAAGAGGAGTGATACTGAGTGATAGACTGGCAAAGCTGGCTTACAGATCTCAGGAGGAACATTGTGCTACACTGGCAAAGAGGAGCAGTACTGAGTGATAGACTGGCAAAGAGGAGTGATACTGAGTGATAGACTGGCAAAGAGGAGTGATACTGAGTGATAGACTGGCAAAGAGGAGCGATACTGAGTGATAGACTGGCAAAAGGAGTGATACATTGATAGACTGGCAAAGAGGTCACATACTTGATAGACTGGCAAAGAGGAGTGATACTGAGTGATAGACTGGCAAAGAGGAGTGATACTGAGTGATAGACTGGCAAAGAGGAGCGATACTGAGTGATAGACTGGCAAAGAGGAGTGATTCTGAGTGATAGACTGGCAAAAGAGGAGCGATAGACTGGCAAAGAGGAGAGGGAGAAGAGAAAAAGAGGGGGGAGGGATGGAAGGGGATGATGGGAGGATGGGGGGATGGGAGGCGCGAGTGAGTGGATGCCAGATTAATAAAGGGAAATCAAAAGCAGATGGAGGGATGAGATGAAAGAGCGCCGTCCATTTGTCCCATGGCATCCATCCCTCTACTCCGCTCTGCCTCAGCTGGCTTACAGATCTCAGGAACATTGTGCTGTACGGGTCTATGGAGGGGGCTGTGCCTCGACACACACACAACAGTACAAGCACACAGCACTGCAAACTTATGAACAACAAAGAGACAAGTATACGCAAACACACATTCACCCACACACATGGTCACACACATTCACCCACTCACATGGTCACACACTCTCACACGTATGTTGTTGGCAGTGTGAACCCTGCTGTTAGCGTTGGCCTGTGGTCATCAAAACGGGCACCTTTGATGCTGAAGTATGAGCCATGCCGCGTTTCATTGTTCAGGTGTTAAACTTGAAGATGACTCTAATTTGTCTCCTTTGGGTTGTCAGATGTTTGCTTAGCATGGACCTCTAGCTAGACTGTGACCATAGACCACGTCCGCTCCACTAACAGTCTGTGTGTGGGTGTACGGAACATTGTGTCTGTGTCGGTGGTATACTCATCTGAGGTTGGCGTTAGTGTCACCTTTGATGTACAGTACTAGTCAAAAAATTTGGACACACCTACTCATTCAAGGGTTTTTCTTTTAAATGTACTATTTTCCACATTGTGTAATATTAGTGAAGTCATCAAAACTATGAAATAACACATGGAATTATGCAGTAACCAAAAAGGTGTTAAACAAATCCAAATCTATTTTATATTTTAGTTTCTTCAAAGTAACCACCCTTTGCCTTGATGGCAGCTTTGCTGCATTCTCTCATGATTCCATATGTGTTATCTCAGTTTCGATGTCTCACTATTATTCTACAATGTAGGAAATAGTCCAAATAAAGAAAAAACCTGGAATGATTAAAAAATCTTGGTCGATCAACAGCCTATCAACCAAACAATCGACTAGTCGACTAATTGGGATCAGCCCTACAGTAAACATAGGCAAAAAAATGAATAGTTAGTCAAGAACGTCCTAGAGAACATGTAAACTGCCTAACCAGCTCTGCTACGGCGAGTAAAATGATCAGAGTGAGGTGTGCTCTCATTTGTGTCTGGAAGTAGCTAGCAAACGAGCTAACTTTGGCCTGTTAGCTTGGGTGCTTGGTTGGGACTTTAGCCTGTTAGCTTGGGTGCTTGATTGGGACTTTAGCCTGTTAGCTTGGGTGCTTGGTTGGGACTTTAGCCAGTTAGCTTGGGTGCTTGGTTGGGACTTTAGCCAGTTAGCTTGGGTGCTTGGTTGGGACTTTAGCCAGTTAGCTTGGGTGCTTGGTTGGGACTTTAGCCAGTTTGCTTGGGTGCTTGGTTGGGACTTTAGCCTGTTATCTTGGGTGCTTGGTTGGGACTTTAGCCTGTTAGCTTGGGTGCTTGGTTGGGACTTTAGCCAGTTAGCTTGGGTGCTTGGTTGGGACTTTAGCCAGTTAGCTTGGGTGCTTGGTTGGGACTTTAGCCTGTTAGCTTGGGTGCTTGGTTGGGACTTTAGCCAGTTAGCTTGGGTGCTTGGTTGGGACAAGCATGAAGTGGCAGACAAGCTGCAGAAGGAATGGTAGCTTACAATTCCCCATAATTTATCAGTGCAATTTTAAGGGCCAACTAGCTAAAAAGTTTGAGAGGGTTTATCTAATGTTCCCTCGTTAGATTTGAGCTCATCTTGCTCTGGCTAGCATTAGTTGTTGACCCTACCTTTTCATGGTTATTTGAAACGAGTCGCGGTTTTGTCTCACCAGGGGTGATGGTCAGATTCGCGTTTATTGTCGAAGGAATGGACGTTACATCGAGGCCTGTACTCTGGAGCGGGATCGATTTGGAGGTGGAGGGTCCGTCAGGATCTGGGGCAGTGTGTCACAGCATCATCGGACTGAGCTTGTTGTCATTGCAGGCAATCTCAACGCTGTGCGTTACAGGGAAGACATCCTCCTCCCTCATGTGGTACCCTTCCTGCAGGCTCATCCTGACATGACCCTCCAGCATGACAATGCCACCAGCCATACTACTTGTTCTGTGCATGATTTCCTGCAAGACAGGAATGTCAGTGTTCTGCCATGGCCAGCGAAGAGCCCGGATCTCAATCCCATTGAGCACGTCTGGGACCTGTTGGATCGGAGGGTGAGGACTAGGGCCGTTCCCCCAGAAATGTCTGGGAACTTGCAGGTGATTTGGTGGAAGAGTGGGGTAACATCTCAGAGCAAGAACTGGCAAATCAGGTGCTCGCTTGTCAGAATTGTTTTTTTAAAGTGTAATATTCTTCCTCTGGTGTACATGTACATATTTTAATTCGATTTTGTGTTGCTAAATGCTTTCAGTTCCACTTTGAATGACACCCCTTCAAATTATTAGATTCTGCTATTTAAGCCACACCGTTGTTGGACATGTGTATAAAGTCGAGCACAGAGCCATGCAATCTCCATAGGAAACATTGGCATTAGAATGGCCTTACTGAAGAGCTCAGTGACTTCCAATGTGGCACCATCATTTATTTATTATTTATTTATTTCACCTTTATTTAACCAGGTAGGCAAGTTGAGAACAAGTTCTCATTTACAATTGCGACCTGGCCAAGATAAAGCAAAGCAGTTCGACAGATACAACGACACAGAGTTACACATGGAGTAAAACAAACATACAGTCAATAATACAGTATAAACAAGTCTATATACAATGTGAGCAAATGAGGTGAGAAGGGAGGTAAAGGCAAAAAAGGCCATGGTGGCAAAGTAAATACAATATAGCAAGTAAAACACTGGAATGGTAGTTTTGCAATGGAAGAATGTGCAAAGTAGACATAAAAATAATGGGGTGCAAAGGAGCAAAATAAATAAATTAATTAAATACAGTTGGGAAAGAGGTAGTTGTTTGGGCTAAATTATAGGTGGGCTATGTACAGGTGCAGTAATCTGTAAGATGCTCTGACAGTTGGTGCTTAAAGCTAGTGAGGGAGATAAGTGTTTCCAGTTTCAGAGATTTTTGCAGTTCGTTCCAGTCACTGGCAGCAGAGAACTGGAAGGAGAGGCGGCCAAAGAAAGAATTGGTTTTGGGGGTGACCAGAGAGATATATCTGCTGGAGCGTGTGTTACAGGTGGGAGATGCTATGGTGACCAGCGAGCTGAGATAAGGGGGGACTTTACCTAGCAGGGTCTTGTAGATGACATGGAGCCAGTGGGTTTGGCGACGAGTATGAAGCGAGGGCCAGCCAACGAGAGCGTACAGGTCGCAATGGTGGGTAGTATATGGGGCTTTGGTGACAAAACGGATTGCACTGTGATAGACTGCATCCAATTTGTTGAGTAGGGTATTGGAGGCTATTTTGTAAATGACATCGCCAAAGTCGAGGATTGGTAGGATGGTCAGTTTTACAAGGGTATGTTTGGCAGCATGAGTGAAGGATGCTTTGTTGCGAAATAGGAAGCCAATTCTAGATTTAACTTTGGATTGGAGATGTTTGATATGGGTCTGGAAGGAGAGTTTACAGTCTAACCAGACACCTAAGTATTTGTAGTTGTCCACGTATTCTAAGTCAGAGCCGTCCAGAGTAGTGATGTTGGACAGGCGGGTAGGTGCAGGTAGCGATCGGTTGAAGAGCATGGATTTAGTTTTACTTGTATTTAAGAGCAATTGGAGGCCACGGAAGGAGAGTTGTATGGCATTGAAGCTTGCCTGGACGGTTGTTAACACAGTGTCCAAAGAAGGGCCGGAAGTATACAGAATGGTGTCGTCTGCGTAGAGGTGGATCAGGGACTCACCAGCAGCAAGAGCGACCTCATTGATGTATACAGAGAAGAGAGTCGGTCCAAGAATTGAACCCTGTGGCACCCCCATAGAGACTGCCAGAGGTCCGGACAGCAGACCCTCCGATTTGACACACTGAACTCTATCAGAGAAGTAGTTGGTGAACCAGGCGAGGTACATCCATGTCCTTCTCTCTTTCTCTTTCTCTCTCTCTCTCTCTCTCTCTCTCTCTCTCTCTCTCTCTCTCTCTCTCTCTCTCTCTCTCTCTCTCTCTCTGTTTTCTCACTGTCCCTCCCCCATCTCTGTCTGTCCTACTCTGTCCGTCCCCTCTACATCCATGTCCTTCTCTCTTCTCTCTCTCTCTCTCTCTCTCTCTCTCTCTCTCTCTCTCTCTCTCTCTCTCTCTCTCTCTCTCTCTCTCTCTCTCTCTCTCTCTCTCTCTCTGTTTTCTCACTGTCCCTCCCCCATCTCTGTCTGTCCTACTCTGTCCCTCCCCTCTACATCCATGTCCTTCTCCCTTTCTCTCTCTCTCTGTTTTCTCACTGTCCCTCCCCCATCTCTGTCTGTCCTACTCTGTCCCTCCCCTCTACATCCATGTCCTTCTCCCTTTCTCTCTCTCTCTCTCTCTCTCTGTTTTCTCACTGTCCCTCCCCCATCTCTGTCTGTCCTACTCTGTCCCTCTCCTCCACATCCATGTCCTTCTCTCTTTCTCTCTCTCTTCCTCTCATCTCTCCGTCCTGTGTCTCTTTTGCATTTGGTCTCTTTCTCTGTCCCTCCCTCTTTTTCTTCTTCTCCTCTCTTTTTCTTTGTCTCCCTCAATCTCTCTCACCTCATGCATTTCACATCAGAACAGCCATAACTAACTCTATCTCCCTCCAATGTTAATGAATTCAAACAACACCCCCCTCCTTGCCTCCAAGCTCCGTCTCTCCGTCTCTCCACCCTCCTCCGTCTTCCCTCCTCTCTCTTCTACCTGATCAATGAACTAAACCTCTTTGTAATTTCCAGCCTTGGCAAGTTGCACTCAATTTTCTGTCACAGTCTTGAATTCAGCTGTTTGTTTATTAGCCATGTGATCACCTCCCTCCCTCCCCCTCCCTCCCTCCCTCCCTCCCTCCCTCCCTCCCTCCCTCCCTCCCTCCCTACCTCCCTCCCTACCTCCCTCCCTGGTGTTCTCAGAGAGACTCTATATATACTTCAGACCACTCTACTCCTTCCCATTGTTTCTCGAAGGAAAGTTGCAGACAGATGCCCTGCTGCACCACAGTGTGTGTGTGAGAGTGTAGATGTCATGTATTGTCATATATTGTCATGTCTTGTCCCTGTGCTTTCTCTTCTATTCGTTTCCCCCTGCTGGTCTTATTAGGTTTCTTTCCCTCTCTCTATCCTTCTCTCTCTCTATCGTTCCGTTCCTGCTCCCAGCTGTTCTTAATTTTCCTAACGACCTCGTTTTCTCTTTCACACCTGTCCCCTATTTTGCCCTCTGATTAAGTCTCTATTTCTCTCTCTGTTTCTGCTTCTGTCCTTGTCGGATCCTTGTTTGCTGTGCTGTGTTCTTGTTCCGTCCTGTCGTGTTTTTACCTTCATCAGATGCTGCGTGTGAGCAGGTGTCTCTGTCAGCTACGGCCTGCGCCTACCCGAAGCGACCTGCAGTCTGTGGCCGCTTATCCTGTTATTCCCCTCTACAAACTAGAGGATTTCTGTTATCCCCGTTTGGACATTTCCTGTTAAGGATTCAGGATTTGTTATTTTCTGTTTGGACTTGAATAAACTCTGTTTCTGTTAAGTCGCTTTTGGGTCCTCACTCACCTGCATAACAGTAGAGAGACTGTGGCAGAGACGGCCACCACAGAGACTTCTACTACTACCAGCCCTGTCCTTCTTCTACACAGCCGTTTTGTTTGTTGATGTGATTCTGTCTCCAACGCTGAGTGGTGATCAGACAGCATGTTGCTGGTGTCACTGCTGCTGATGGCCATGGATTGCTGCCTTGGAGCGCCAGCCGGGAGAGACGTGTACAGGATGCCCCAGAGTGCTCTGAAAGGTAAGACGCCTCCTCCGTCTGTCATTTGAAGTTAAGTTTGTCATTTGCACAAGAGCACACATTGAACACAGTAAAATAAAATGCTCACTTGCAGGTTCACCTCTCAACACCATTAAGAATGGAAAACAATAAGTACTGAATGGTGTCTCTGTTTTTCAGTGTACAGGTTTCACTGTTGTCATACCTTTGACAGTTTCTCATGTTGGTTTCTTTGCTATTCACTGAATAACATGTCCCTTAGTGTGGATGATGTAGAGGAGTTCACTTAGTGTACATACATAGTGTTGTGGCCTGGCATTAGGAGTAGTGCTGTGGAATTAGGAGTAGTGCTGTGGCCTGGCATTAGGAGTAGAGCTGTGGCATTAGGAGTAGAGCTGTGGCATTAGGAGTAGTGCTGTGGCATTAGGAGTAGTGCTGTGGCATTAGGAGCAGTGCTGTGGCATTAGGAGTAGTGCTGTGGCCTGGCATTAGGAGTAGTGCTGTGGCATTAGGAGTAGTGCTGCGGCATTAGGAGTAGTGTGGTGGCATTAGGAGTAGTGCTGTGGCATTAGGAGTAGTGCTGTGGCATTAGGAGTAGTGCTGTGGCATTAGGAGTAGTGCTGTGGCATTAGGAGTAGTGCTGTGGCCTGGCATTAGGAGAAGTGCTGTGGCCTGGCATTAGGAGAAGTGCTATGGCCTGGCATTAGGAGTAGAGCTGTGGCATTAGGAGTAGTGCTGTGGCCTGGCATTAGGAGTAGTGCTGTGGCAATAGGAGCAGTGCTGTGGCATTAGGAGCAGTGCTGTGGCATTAGGAGTAGTGCTGTGGTAGTAACGGTGTCCCCCCTCTCCGCATCACTACCATCTCCCCCCACTGGCTCAGGTGTTGAGCCCATGCAGCTGGGAGGTATTCGCATCTCGACTAAGGAGAGGGAACGGAAAATCACCAACCGCCTCTGTCTCTATTGCGGTTCCGCTGGACATTTTATCATTTCATGTCCAGTAAAAGCCAGAGCTCATCAGTAAGCGGAGGGCTACTGGTGAGCGCTACTACTCAGGTCTCTCCATCAAGATCCTGTACTACCTTGTCGGTCCATCTACGCTGGACCGGTTCGGCAGCTTCCTGCAGTGCCTTGATAGACTCTGGGGCTGAGGGCTGTTTTATGGACGAAGCATGGGCTCGGGAACATGACATTCCTCTCAGACAGTTAGGGGGAGCCCACGGCCATGTTCGCCTTGGATGGTAGTCCTCTCCCCAGTATATTATGTGAAACACTACCTTTAACCCTCACAGTATCTGGTAACCATAGTGAGACCATTTCTTTCTTGATTTTTCATTCACCTTTTACACCTGTTGTTTTGGGTCATCCCTGGCTAGTGTGTCATAATCCTTCTATTAATTGGTCTAGTAATTCTATCCTATCCTGGAACGTTTCTTGTCATGTGAAATGTTTAATGTCTGCTATCCCTTCTGTTTCTTCTGTCCCCTCTTCACAGGAGGAACCTGGTGATTTGACAGGGGTGCCGGAGGAATATCATGATCTGCGCACGGTCTTCAGTCGGTCCAGAGCCACCTCCCTTCCTCCTCACCGGTCGTATGATTGTAGTATTGATCTCCTTCCGGGGACCACTCCCCCCCGGGGTAGACTATACTCTCTGTCGGCTCCCGAACGTAAGGCTCTCGAAGATTATCTGTCTGTTGCTCTCGACGCCGGTACCGTTGTGCCTTCTTCCTCTCCCGCCGGAGCGGGGGGTTTTTTTGTTAAGAAGAAGGACGGTACCCTGCGCCCCTGCGTGGATTATCGAGGGCTGAATGACATAACGGTTAAGAATCGTTATCCGCTTCCCCTTATGTCGTCAGCCTTCGAGATTCTGCAGGGAGCCAGGTTCTTTACTAAGTTGGACCTTCGTAACGCTTACCATCTCGTGCGCATCAGGGAGGGGGACGAGTGGAAAACGGCGTTTAACACTCCGTTAGGGCATTTTGAATACCGGGTTCTGCCGTTCGGTCTCGCTAATGCTCCAGCTGTCTTTCAGGCATTAGTGAATGATGTACTGAGAGACATGCTGAACATCTTTGTTTTCGTTTACCTTGACGATATCCTGATTTTTTCACCGTCACTCCAGATTCATGTTCAGCACGTTCGACGTGTTCTCCAGCGCCTTTTAGAGAATTGTCTTTATGTGAAGGCTGAGAAGTGCGCTTTTCATGTCTCCTCCGTCACATTTCTCGGTTCTGTTATTTCCGCTGAAGGCATTCAGATGGATCCCGCTAAGGTCCATGCTGTCAGCGATTGGCCCGTCCCTAAGTCACGTGTCGAGTTGCAGCGCTTTCTCGGTTTCGCAAATTTCTATCGGCGTTTCATTCGTAATTTCGGTCAAGTGGCAGCTCCTCTCACAGCCCTTACTTCTGTCAAGACGTGCTTTAAGTGGTCCGTTTCCGCCCAGGGAGCTTTTGATCTCCTCAAGATGCGTTTTACATCCGCTCCTATCCTTGTTACTCCTGACGTCACTAAACAATTCATTGTCGAGGTTGACGCGTCAGAGGTGGGCGTGGGAGCCATTCTGTCCCAGCGCTCCCATTCTGACGATAAGGTCCATCCTTGCGCGTATTTTTCTCATCGCCTGTCGCCGTCGGAACGTAACTATGATGTGGGAAACCACGAACTGCTCGCCATCCGCTTAGCCCTAGGCGAATGGCGACAGTGGTTGGAGGGGGCGACCGTTCCTTTTGTCGTTTGGACTGACCATAAGAACCTTGAGTACATCCGTTCTGCCAAACGACTCAATGCGCGTCAGGCTCGTTGGGCGTTGTTTTTCGCTCGTTTCGAGTTCGTGATTTCTTATCGTCCGGGCACTAAGAACACCAAGCCTGATGCTTTATCCCGTCTCTTCAGTTCTTCTGTAGCCTCTACCGACCCCGAGGGGATTCTCCCTGAAGGGCGTGTTGTCGGGTTGACTGTCTGGGGAATTGAGAGACTGGTAAAGCAAGCACTCACTCACACTCCGTCGCCGCGCGCTTGTCCTAGTAACCTTATTTTCGTTCCCGTTTCTACTCGTCTGGCCGTTCTTCAGTGGGCTCACTCTGCCAAGTTAGCTGGCCACCCCGGCGTTCGGGGTACGCTTGCTTCTATTCGCCAGCGGTTTTGGTGGCCTACTCAGGAGTGTGACACGCGCCGTTTCATGGCTGCTTGTTCGGACTGCGCGCAGACTAAGTCAGGTAACTCTCCTCCTGCCGTCGCTTCCCATTCCTTCTCGACCATGGTCTCACATCGCCTTAGACTTTATTACCGGTCTGCCTTCGTCAGCGGGGAAGACTGTTATTCTAACGGTTGTCGATAGGTTCTCTAAGGCGGCTCATTTTATTCCCCTCGCTAAGCTTCCTTCCGCTAAAGAGACGGCACAAATCATCATTGAGAATGTGTTCAGAATTCATGGCCTTCCGTTAGACGCCGTTTCGGACAGAGGTCCGCAATTCACGTCTCAGTTTTGGAGGGAGTTTTGTCGTTTGATTGGGGCTTCCGTCAGTCTCTCTTCCGGTTTTCATCCCCAGTCTAACGGTCAAGCAGAACGGGCCAATCAGACTATTGGTCGCATCTTACGCAGTCTTTCTTTTCGAAACTCTGCGTCTTGGGCAGAACAGCTCCCCTGGGCAGAATACGCTCACAACTCGCTTCCTTCGTCTGCGACCGGGCTATCTCCTTTTCAGAGTAGCCTTGGGTACCAGTCCCCTCTGTTCTCGTCCCAGCTCGCCGAGTCCAGCGTTCCCTCCGCTCAGGCTTTTGTCCAACGTTGTGAGCGCACCTGGAGGAGGGTCAGGTCTGCACTTTGCCGTTATAGGGCGCAGACTGTGAGAGCCGCCAATAAGCGTAGGACTAAGAGTCCTAGGTATTGTCGCGGTCAGAGAGTATGGCTTTCCACTCGTAACCTTCCCCTTACGACAGCTTCTCGCAAGTTGACCCCGCGGTTCATTGGTCCGTTCCGTATTTCTCAGGTCGTTAATCCTGTCGCAGTGTGACTTCTTCTTCCGCGACATCTTCGTCGCGTCCACCCAGTCTTCCATGTCTCCTGTGTCAAGCCTTTTCTTCGCGCCCCCATTCGTCCCCCCCCCCCCCCGTCCTTGTCGAGGGCGCACCTATCTACAGGGTCCGGAAGATTATGGACATGCGTTCTCGGGGACGTGGTCACCAGTACTTAGTGGATTGGGAGGGGTACGGTCCTGAGGAGAGGAGTTGGGTTCCATCTCGGGACGTGCTGGACCGTTCGTTGATCGATGATTTCCTCCGTTGCCGCCAGGGTTCCTCCTCGAGTGCGCCAGGAGGCGCTCGGTGAGTGGGGGGGTACTGTCATGTATTGTCATATATTGTCATGTCTTGTCCCTGTGCTTTCTCTTCTATTCGTTTCCCCCTGCTGGTCTTATTAGGTTTTTTTTCCCTCTCTCTATCCCTCTCTCTCTCTATCGTTCCGTTCCTGCTCCCAGCTGTTCTTAATTTTCCTAACGACCTCGTTTTCTCTTTCACACCTGTCCCCTATTTTGCCCTCTGATTAAGTCTCTATTTCTCTCTCTGTTTCTGCTTCTGTCCTTGTCGGATCCTTGTTTGCTGTTCGCTGTGTACTTGTTCCGTCCTGTCGTGTTTTTGCCTTCATCAGATGCTGCGTGTGAGCAGGTGTCTCTGTCAGCTACGGCCTGCGCCTACCCGAAGCGACCTGCAGTCTGTGGCCGCTTATCCTGTTATTCCCCTCTACAAACTAGAGGATTTCTGTTATCCCCGTTTGGACATTTCCTGTTAAGGATTCAGGATTTGTTATTTTCTGTTTGGACTTGAATAAACTCTGTTTCTGTTAAGTCGCTTTTGGGTCCTCACTCACCTGCATAACAGTAGAAAGGATTGTGGCAGAGACGGCCACCACAGAGACTTCTACTACTACCAGCCCTGTCCTTCTTCTACACAGCCGTTTTGTTTGTTGATGTGATTCTGTCTCCAACGCTGAGTGGTGATCAGACAGCATGTTGCTGGTGTCACTGCTGCTGATGGCCATGGATTGCTGCCTTGGAGCGCCAGCCGGGAGAGACGTGTACAGGATGCCCCAGAGTGCTCTGAAAGGTAAGACGCCTCCTCCGTCTGTCATTTGAAGTTAAGTTTGTCATTTGCACAAGAGCACACATTGAACACAGTAAAATAAAATGCTCACTTGCAGGTTCACCTCTCAACACCATTAAGAATGGAAAACAATAAGTACTGAATGGTGTCTCTGTTTTTCAGTGTACAGGTTTCACTGTTGTCATACCTTTGACAGTTTCTCATGTTGGTTTCTTTGCTATTCACTGAATAACATGTCCCTTAGTGTGGATGATGTAGAGGAGTTCACTTAGTGTACATACATAGTGTTGTGGCCTGGCATTAGGAGTAGTGCTGTGGAATTAGGAGTAGTGCTGTGGCCTGGCATTAGGAGTAGAGCTGTGGCATTAGGAGTAGTGCTGTGGCATTAGGAGTAGTGCTGTGGCATTAGGAGCAGTGCTGTGGCATTAGGAGTAGTGCTGTGGCCTGGCATTAGGAGTAGTGCTGTGGCATTAGGAGTAGTGCTGTGGCATTAGGAGTAGTGTGGTGGCATTAGGAGTAGTGCTGTGGCATTAGGAGTAGTGCTGTGGCATTAGGAGTAGTGCTGTGGCATTAGGAGTAGTGCTGTGGCATTAGGAGTAGTGCTGTGGCCTGGCATTAGGAGAAGTGCTGTGGCCTGGCATTAGGAGAAGTGCTATGGCCTGGCATTAGGAGTAGAGCTGTGGCATTAGGAGTAGTGCTGTGGCCTGGCATTAGGAGTAGTGCTGTGGCAATAGGAGCAGTGCTGTGGCATTAGGAGCAGTGCTGTGGCATTAGGAGTAGTGCTGTGGCCTGGCATTAGGAGTAGTGCTGTGGCCTGGCATTAGGAGTAGTGCTGTGGCATTAGGAGTAGTGGTGTGGCATTAGGAGCAGTGCTGTGGCTTTAGGAGTAGTGCTGTGGCCTGGCATTAGGAGTAGTGCTGTGGCCTGGCATTAGGAGTAGTGCTGTGGCATTAGGAGTAGTGTTGTGGCATTAGGAGTAGTGGTGTGGCATTAGGAGCAGTGCTGTGGCTTTAGGAGTAGTGCTGTGGCCTGGCATTAGGAGTAGTGCTGTGGCCTGGCATTAGGAGTAGTGCTGTGGCATTAGGAGTAGTGGTGTGGCATTAGGAGCAGTGCTGTGGCTTTAGGAGTAGTGCTGTGGCCTGGCATTAGGAGTAGTGCTGTGGCCTGGCATTAGGAGTAGTGCTGTGGCATTAGGAGTAGTGCTGTGGCATTAGGAGTAGTGTTGTGGCATTAGGAGTAGTGGTGTGGCATTAGGAGCAGTGCTGTGGCTTTAGGAGTAGTGCTGTGGCCTGGCATTAGGAGTAGTGCTGTGGCCTGGCATTAGGAGTAGTGCTGTGGCATTAGGAGTAGTGGTGTGGCATTAGGAGCAGTGCTGTGGCTTTAGGAGTAGTGCTGTGGCCTGGCATTAGGAGTAGTGCTGTGGCCTGGCATTAGGAGTAGTGCTGTGGCATTAGGAGTAGAGCTGTGGCATTAGGAGTAGTGCTGTGGCTTGGCATTAGGAGTAGTGCTGTGGCATTAGGAGTAGTGCTGTGGCATTAGGAGGAGTGCTGTGGCATTAGGAGGAGTGCTGTGGCATTAGGAGCAGTGCTGTGGCATTAGGAGTAGTGCTGTGGCAATAGGAGTAGTGTTGTGGCATTAGGAGTAGTGCTGTGGCATTAGGAGCAGTATTGTGGCCTGGCATTAGGAGTAGTCCTGTGGCATGAGGAGTAGTACTGTGGCCTGGCATTAGGAGTAGTGCTGCGGCATTAGGAGTAGTGCTGTCGTCTGGCATTAGGAGTAGTGCTGTGGCATTAGGAGTTGTGCTGTGGCATTAGGAGTAGTGCTGTGGCATTAGGAGCAGTGCTGTGGCATTAGGAGCAGTGCTGTGGCCTGGCATTAGGAGTAGTGCTGTGGCATTAGGAGTAGTGATGTGGCATTAGGAGTAGTGCTGTGGCATTAGGAGCAGTGCTGTGGCATTAGGAGCAGTGCTGTGGCATTAGGAGCAGTGCTGTGGCATTGTAACCCCTGTGTGACTACCATCAGGTCTGGAACCTCCTACTGGCAGCCCCTGTCTGGTGGCTGGATGGGGAGCCCTCTACGAAGGTGAGGGGACGGGACCACATTGGTACATCTAGCATGGTTGGGCTCAATTCCATTTAAATTCCAATTCTCTTCAATGAGGAAAATTTTATTTGGAATTTGGTTTACTTTCTGAATAGACTGTAATTGAAATGGAATTAACCCCAAACATTCATTCAGCAAAGATGTGTGGAGCTATATTGTAGTAGACTGTACATGTTATAAAGTTGGCTGTTTGGGCAAGGTTGTTTACATACACAGGGTTATAGCCATATTCTGTATACAAAATCAAATGCATTGACTGAAGAAAATGGCTAACTTTGTTTGAAGGCATTACACACAGTATGATATGGACAGTACATATGGAAGAAGACCTTGTGCGTCACACTCACACTTGTCTTTTCTTACGCACACTGACTTTGCTGAGAGCTGCTTTATGGAGAATAAGTTGTACCTACTATGACTGTGGACAGAAGAGTCTGCTAAATTATTTCATAAAATGACGTCATTAAAACTACTTCCTGTCCATCTCCTCAGACGTCAGCTGACGTGGTGATGGATGCTAAGGTTCCACTTCTGCCCCAGAGTGTCTGTAAGAGCACCCTGGGCAAGGAGCTGATTACCAACACCATAATGTGTGCAGGATACCTCTCTGGGGGTGTCGACATCTGCCAGGTGGGTGCCACTGGAATTATATTTATGGAAAATAATACCCAGTTCACTTCCTGAAACAGAAGACAAAGGGCTGTGAGACACGAGCTTAATCCTAGACACATGGATCCTAGGGTGAATACGGAGAGTACGGGGTAACAAAAGACGAACAGAAGTGGAACTAAGGACTCAAGATTTTTTAAGTCGCTTTGGATAAAAGCGTCTGCTAAATGGCATATATTATTATATTATTATTATATTATTATTTCATCTTTATTTAACCAGGTTGGCCAGTTGAGAACAAGGTCTCATTTACAACTGTGACCTGGCCAAGATAATGCCATGCAGTGCAACACAAACAACAACCCAGTGTTACACATAGAATCAACAAACATGAGGTCAATAATAAAATAGAAAAAGTCTATATACGGTGTGTGCAAATGAGGTAGGGAGGTACCTAAGGGAGGTAAAGGCAATAAATAGGCCATAGTGGCGAAATAATTACAATATAGCAATTTAACACTGGAGTGATAGATGTGCAGAAGATGCATGTGCAAGTAGAGATACTGGGTTGCAAATAAATAAAATAAATAACAGTATGGGGATGCTCTGACAGCTGGTGCTTAAAGTTAGTGGGGGAGATATGAGTCTCCAGCTTCAGTGATTTTTGCAGTTCGTTCCAGTCATTGGCAGCAGAGAACTAGAAGGAAAGGCGGCCAAAGAAGGAATTGGCTTTGGGGTTGACCAGTGAAATATACCTGCTGAGTGCGTGCTACGGGTGGGTATTGCTATGGTGACCAGTGAGCTGAGATAGGGAAGGGCTTTACCTAGCAAAGACTTAGATGACCTGGAGCCAGTGGGTTTGGCGATGAATATGAAGCGAGGGCCAGCCAACAAGAGCATACAGGTCACAGTGTTAGGTGGTATATGGGGCTTTGGTGACAAAACGGATGGCGCTGTGATAGACTGCATCCAATTTGCTGAGTAGAGTGTTGGAGGCTATTTTGTAAATGACATTGCGGAAAGTCAAGGATCGGTAAGATAGTCAGTTTTACGAGGGTATGTTTGGCAGCATTCTAGATTTAATTTTGTATTGGAGATGCTTAATGTGAGTCTGGGAGGAGAGTTTACAGTCTAACCAGACACCCAGGTATTTGTAGTAGTGGGGAAAGGGCAAATGAAACGGGGGGAAAGTTTGTGGGACTCCACCCGAAGGGGCAGGTCCCGTGTGGATAGCCATACCCTCTCTGATAGCGAGGAGCTGGGGTTCGGCGGCGATCCGCTTGTCAACAATACCTGGAGTTGGTCTTGAGAACGCTGCCTGGGCTCTTCTCCAGGTACATCGACAGCGGCCGACAAACATCTGGGCTGAGGGTACGTTGACTTTCTGCTCTTGTTCTGGGAAGAGCGGAGACTGATACCCCATGGAGCACTCGAAAGGGGAGAGTCCCGTGGCAAAACGGGGAAGAGTGTTCCAGGCATACTCCCCCCAAACCAGTTGTTGGCTCCAGGTAGTTGGGTTGGTCGAGACGAGGCATCTTAAGGTTGTTTCCAGGTCTTGGTTTGCCTGCTCTGGCTGGCCGTTGGATTGGGGATGGAACCCGGAGGACAGGGTGCAGAACGCCTTCCAGAACTGAGACGAGAACTGAGGACCCCGGTCGGAGACCATGTCAACCGGGAGTCCGTGGATCCTGAAGACATGCTGCACCATGAGCTGGGCCGTGTCTCTGGCAGAGGGTAGTTTGGGAAGAGGGATGAAGTGGACGGCCTTGGAAAACCGATCTACCACCGTCAGAATAACGGTGTTGCCATCAGACGGAGGGAGACCAGTGACAAAGTCCAGGGAGATATGGGACGATGAGTGACAGCTAGTGGCGGAAGGAGCTTGCCGCAGAGTCTTATGCACCGTTGAGCACAAACGGTGCATGCGACGATGAAGGCAGATGCGTCAGGAACCATTGTGGGCCACCAGAAACGTTGTCGGAGGAAGGCCAGGGTTTGACGGGAACCCGGATGACAGGTAAGCCTGAAGGAATGAGCCCATTCCAGGACCCTCCAGGGGCAGGCTGGGAACATTGTGCCTTGTGGACCAGGGTCTCAATACCCCAGCCCACAGCAGCCGCAAGGCATGAGGTAGGGAGGATGGTCTCCGAGTCAGAGGATGTGGCAGCAGGACTGTACAGGCGAAAGAGGGCGTCAGGTTTAACATTATTGGACCCTGGGCAATAGGAAATGGTGAAGTTGAACCTGGTGAATAACAGAGCGCACCAGGCCTGCCTGGAATTAAGGCTCTTGGCTGTGGGGAGATATTCCAAATTCTTGTGGTCGGTCCAAACCAAAAACGGATGTTCTGCTCCCTCTAGCCAGTGTCTCCACTCCTCCAGTGCCATCTTGACCACCAGGAGTTCTCGGTTACCCACGTTGTAGTTTCTTTCTGCAGAGTTGAGACGATGGGACAGGAAGGTACAGGGATGGAGCTTTTGGTCCTGGACGAATCGCTGGGACAGGATAGCCCCCCACTCCAACGTCAGAAGCATCGACCTCAACCACAAACTTACGGGACAGGTCTGGATGGACGAGGATGGTGGCCGTAGTGAGGGGGCTGCCAGGGTGCTGTAGCCTCAAATGAAACGGCGGTAGAAATTGGAAAACCACAGGAAACTTTGTAGCTGCACCCTGGACGTAGGTTGGGGCCAATCCACTAGTGCTTTCACCTTTTCATGGTTCATCTGGACATTTCCTTCAGAGATGACATATCCCAGAAAGGAGAGGGTAGAACGGTGGAACTCACATTTCTCTGCTTTCACAAATAACTGGTTCTCCAGGAGGCTGGATTCTGGATCGTTATGTCATTAAGGCCCCGGTAGTCAATGCACGGATGCGCCGGCAGGAGATGCAGACGGACAGATGCCTCGAGCAGTCAAAAACACTCATACTTTACCCCTCTGTATAGATAAGAATCCCATTAATTATCCTATTAATTTATATTTATTATTATTAATATGCATTTATTATTATTATTCTGTATTTATTTGAATTATTATTATTATCATCAGTAGTAGTATTATTATGAAGTATTATTATTGTTATTATTATTATTATAAATACAGAAGTGTGTGTCCCATGGCTGCATGTGTGTAACTGGGATAGTATTTGTTAAAGAACAGGTAGGGGGTACTGTCCGGTCAGGGCCAGTAGAGACGGGTCCTGGGCTGTTCCAGAAGATTGGCCCCCTGGTGGCTGACTGGGAGAACTGCCTCAGGGGCATTGCTGAGGAGCTGGATACGCAGACACATGGACAGACACATGGACAGACACATGGACAGACACATGGACAGACACATGGACAGACACATGGACAGACACATGGACAGACACATGGACAGACAGAGGGACAGACAGAGGGACAGGCACACGACTCCAAACCACTGAGCCAAGAAGGGAGTCTTTTCCTCCAGGTAGACTATAGTGAACTCAACTCTTCTTTCACACTTTAAAAGGTTTGCCAGGGTCACTTTGTCTGTCTGCTACAGTAATGATTGTCTCCCATGAGGACCCTGAGTTGTACTATTTTACTGTATATTCAGTAGCTATAGCAACACTACTTATAGGACCCTGAGTTGTACTATTTTACTGTATATTCAGTAACTATAGCAACACTACTTATAGGACCCTGAGTTGTACTATTTTACTGTATATTCAGTAGCTATAGCAACACTACTTATAGGGGCCCGTGTTGTACTATTTTACTGTATATTCAGTAGCTATAGCAACACTACTTATAGGACCCTGAGTTGTACTATTTTACTGTATATTCAGTAGCTATAGCAACACTACTTATAGGACCCTGAGTTGTACTATTTTACTGTATATTCAGTAGCTATAGCAACACTACTTATAGGACCCTGAGTTGTACTATTTTACTGTATATTCAGTAGCTATAGCAACACTACTTATAGGATCCCGTGTTGTACTATTTTACTGTATATTCAGTAGCTATAGCAACACTACTTATAGGACCCTGAGTTGTACTATTTTACTGTATATTCAGTAGCTATAGCAACACTACTTATAGGACCCTGAGTTGTACTATTTTACTGTATATTCAGTAGCTATAGCAACACTACTTATAGGACCCTGAGTTGTACTATTTTACTGTATATTCAGTAGCTATAGCAACACTACTGTATATTCAGTAGCTATAGCAACACTACTATTTTACTGTATATTCAGTAGCTATAGCAACACTACTTTTAGGACCCTGAGTTGTACTATTTTACTGTATATTCAGTAGCTATAGCAACACTACTTTTAGGACCCTGAATTGTACTATTTTACTGTATATTCAGTAGCTATAGCAACACTACTTATAGGACCCTGAGTTGTACTATTTTACTGTATATTCAGTAGCTATAGCAACACTACTTATAGGATCCCGTGTTGTACTATTTTACTGTATATTCAGTAGCTATAGCAACACTACTTATAGGACCCTGAGTTGTACTATTTTACTGTATATTCAGTAGCTATAGCAACACTACTTATAGGACCCTGAGTTGTACTATTTTACTGTATATTCAGTAGCTATAGCAACACTACTTATAGGACCCTGAGTTGTACTATTTTACTGTATATTCAGTAGCTATAGCAACACTACTGTATATTCAGTAGCTATAGCAACACTACTATTTTACTGTATATTCAGTAGCTATAGCAACACTACTTTTAGGACCCTGAGTTGTACTATTTTACTGTATATTCAGTAGCTATAGCAACACTACTTTTAGGACCCTGAATTGTACTATTTTACTGTATATTCAGTAGCTATAGCAACACTACTTATAGGACCCTGAGTTGTACTATTTTACTGTATATTCAGTAGCTATAGCAACACTACTTATAGGGGCCCGTGTTGTACTATTTTACTGTATATTCAGTAGCTATAGCAACACTACTTATAGGGGCCCGTGTTGTACTATTTTACTGTATATTCAGTAGCTATAGCAACACTACTTTTAGGACCCTGAGTTGTACTATTTTACTGTATATTCAGTAGCTATAGCAACACTACTTTTAGGACCCTGAATTGTACTATTTTACTGTGTATTCAGTAGCTATAGCAACACTACTTATAGGACCCTGAGTTGTACTATTTTACTGTATATTCAGTAGCTATAGGGGCCCGTGTTGTACTATTTTACTGTATATTCAGTAGCTATAGCAACACTACTTATAGGGGCCCGTGTTGTACTATTTTACTGTATATTCAGTAGCTATAGCAACACTACTTTTAGGACCCCGTGTTGTACTATTTTACTGTATATTCAGTAACTATAGTAACATTATAGTTTGTTTTACTGTTGTACTATGCTATACTGTAGCATATATGTTAGTCTGTGCTTTACTATACCAGTTTTTAACCATGTTTCTGATGTAATGTCCAGGCAGAGGACCGCTCTCTCCGTCATTTGGGGGGGGGGAGTACCAGACCATGATCTGGGCCTTACGCTCCAGACTGGGCTCCAGACTGGGCTCCAGACTCACTCCTCCAATCCTGCACCTGGATACAGCCCCCCTACAGCAAGACTCCCCCCACATTCCTGCTTTTCCCACCAGAGAGTCACACACCTCATTCCCCCCTCCGGGAATCTCCAGAATCTCTCTTCACAGCCCTCATCAGTGAAATCCGTAAATTCGGGACACAGAATGAAATGACGACAGAAGATGTAGAAAGTAATGTGACGTCTTTTGAAGAGGAGACGTTTTCTGATCCAGCATCAGTCAGCTCAGTAGACCCTTCTGATTGGCTTGACAAAGCTGTGACAGAACACACAACGTTACAGCGTCAATTCCCGTCTCTGTCCATTGTCAGCAGCACAAAGTCTCCCACAGCAACAACCTCTGACTCCAGACAGACTCTACTTCCTGGTTCTCCCTCCCTCCGGGTTTCCCTCAACCACAGGTGACACAGGAGTCTCCACAAGAGGCAGGTACCTAGGGTTAACGGTACGTATCACAGTTACGTCTATACAGTGCATTCGGAAAGTTACATTTTGTTACGTTACAGCCTTATTCTAAAATTGATTAACCCTCCTGTTGTGTTTTATTTCATGTTAATTAATTCTGTGTTCTTGGTCCAAAATGACCGCCAAATTATAGATGATTATAAATCCATAATCATACATATCTTATCACCTAATGTTGTATTAAATCTTTTTATCAACTTAAGTTATTGTGAACATTACAAGTTTTAAACTTCTATTTGCTATTTATGGCCTGTAGGCCTCACTGACCTGAGCTCATTCAACTAGTTTTTGAGTAAAAAAAGCATAATGTATGGATTATTTTGACTATAACAAATACTCAGATGAAACTTATTGTGCTACTTATCACAGACTACTTTGTGTCATAGTTTAATGAGAACTCTCTCCTCACCAGAGTCATGATCAAAGATATGATCAAGATCCTCACATACATTATATAATTTGGTCATTGTGCTGCCACAGAATGAATTGTGAGCAAGGCCTCAAAAAAGCATTATATACCAGAGCTGCGAAAAAAGTTATATATATTATTGAAACAATGTTGTGATTGTTTGTGCGAATTCCAACGGGTGTGCTTTCCATGGGGGAAAGATTCTACTGGGGAAAGGTTCCTGTAGGGGTTACCATGGAAGCCAAGAAGGGGAGTGAGGTGTTCTCAAACACACATGCATGTGGGGGTCTGGGAGAGGAAGTGTGTCCATCTGATGAATGGGCATGTGCCTGAACTCAATTTTATACACTAATTGTAGTCTCACCCATTCATTTCTAATGACCGGTCATTTTTGACCAGGAACACCAAAGGTGTACAAAAGTGAAATAAAACACCCAAAATGTCACTGGAATCATCAAAATGCATTTTGTGTGTTCAGATGACCTGTGTGGACAAAGTCATGGAACCTTATGACAATCAGATTAAATTAACTACATTTTTCAGAGAGGGAACTTGTAAATCGGTCCAATTCGACGAGAACACAGCAAGAGGGTTAAATATTTTTTCCTATTTTGTTGCATTACAACCTGTCATTTAAATGGATTTTTATTTGGATTTCATGTAATGGACACAAAATAATCCAAATTGGTGAAGTGAAATGAAAAAAATAACTTGTTTAAAAAAACCTGTGAAGTGACTATACATAGATATTTAATAGCGAGTAGCAGCAGTGTACAAAACAAATCGAGGAGGGATGGCAGGAAGCTTGGCCCCAGTGATGTACTGGGCCGTATGCACTACCCTCTGTAGTGCCTTATGGTCAGATGCCGAGCAGTTGCCATATCAGGCGGTGATGCAACCGGTCAGGATGCTCTCAATGGTGAAGCTGTAGAACCTTATGAGGATCTGGGGACGAATGCCAAATCTTTTCAGTCTCCTGAGTAGGAAAAAGTTTTGTCGTGCCCTCTTCACAACTGTCTTGTGTGTTTGGACCATAATATATCGTTGGTAATGTGGACACCAAGGAACTTGAATCTCTCGACCCGCTCCACTACAGCCCCGTCGATGAGAATGGGGACCTGTTCGGCCCACCTTTTCTTGTAGTCTACGTTCTGCTCCTTTGTCTTGCTCACATTGAGGGAGAGGTTGTTGTCCTGGCACCACACTGCCAGGTCTCTGACCTCTTACCTATAGGCTGTCTCATCATTGTCGGTGATCAGGCCTAACACTGTTGTGTCGTCTGCAGACTTGGAGTCGTGTTTGGCCAAGGTGTGCCAAGCTTGTAGCGTCATACCCAAGAAGACTTGAGGCTGTAATCGCTGCCAAAGGTGCTTCAACAAAGTACTGAGTAAAGGGTATTTTTTATAAATAAGTAAAAAGGTTTAAAACCCTGTTTTTGCTTTGTGATTATGGGGTATTGTGTGTAGATTGATGAAGGGGATAAATTCATTTTAGTATAAGGCTGTAACGTAACAAAATGTGGAAAAAGTCAAGGGGTCTGAATACTTTCCGATGGCACTGTATGTCTCTGTGATATAATGTCATAAAATATCGTATGTCTCTGTGATATAATGTCATAAAATATCGTATGTCTCTGTGATATAATGTCATAATATATCGTATGTCTCTGTGATATAATGTCATAATATATCGTATGTCTCTGTGATATAATGTCATAATATATCGTATGTCTCTGTGATATAATGTCATAATATATCGTATGTCTCTGTGATATAATGTCATAATATATTGTATGTCTCTGTGATATAATGTCATAATATATCGTATGTCTCTGTGATATAATGTCATAATATATTGTATGTCTCTGTGCTGTATGTGTCTTGTTATTGTGAGATGGAACAGCCTCTAATCAACAATGTCACATTATTAGCACCCTGAGTTGTTCCTGATCATGTGACATGACGAGGACCAACTCTGGTCCCTAGATAGAGAGAGACTAAACATAAGGCTTGGAGTTTTTCCTGGCTAGGTCTCCTATAGCCCCAGGTCTCCTATAGCTCCAGGTCTCTGTAGCTCCAGGTCTCGGTAGCCCCAGGTATTAAACTCCTAGCCCCATTCATATAATCTATGTATGCATGTGTGTTAGCATCAGTAGTACTGGATATTAGCAGCATAATAACAGGTTGGATGCGCATGTTTGACAGCTTGTCCAGGTGTAGCAGAGCCTACCCAGCATGTGAGTGGAATCAGAGACGCGTACAAGTGGGTCCTGGGCATCCCCACCAAGAACCTCCACATGAACTTCCAGGAAGTGAGTTACACTTCAGTATTTACGGGGTCTATTTACAAGGGACATATTATGTAGAGATTGAACCAGACTTGTGGAGGTCTACAATTTTTTTTCTGAGTTCTTGGCTGATTTCTTTTGATTTTCCCTCGAAGTTCAAGCAAAAAGGCACTGAGTTTGAATGTAGGCCTTGAAATACATCCACAGGTACACTTCCAATTGACTCAAATTATGTCAATTAGCGTATCAGAAGCTTCTAAAGCCGTGACATACTTTTCTGGAATTTTCCAAGCTGTTTAAAGGCACAGTCAACTTAGTGTATGTAAACTTCTGACCCACTGGAATTGTGATACAGTGAATTATAAGTGAAATCATCTGTCTGTAAACTTGCGTCATGCACAAAGTAGATGTCCTACCTGACTTGCCAAAGCTATAGTTTGTTAACAAGACATTTGTGGAGTGTATGTAATCTTCTGACTTCAACTGTACGTGCATATACTATATTGTTGAAACGATTGATTTTCAGGACAAATGCATTAGTTTAACCCTCAGGTTGACCCTGAGGCCTTCAAAAAGAAGCCAAACGATGAAATTGTTAGTGGAAGTATAATTGGCTATTCTATACACTAAGGTTAAAAGAATATATGAACATTGTTTCCAGAGAAAAGTGATATTCTTTGGTATTTGGAAGTGTGACCTCTCAGATGTTCTATGACAGAGTGGAATTGAATTGCAATGTACTGAATTAAATCATATTTAATGTCACTCAAACTCAAATTCTAATTGTACATACTGTGGGGGTGTCCAATTCAATTAACAAATGTATAATTTCAACTCCTGAGTTGAATGCGAGCCAATTCCAAACTTCTAAATTTAGCCAAACCCTGGTATATAATGTCAAAGACAAGTAAACTCAAACCATTCAGACTTTATCACTTGTTTTTCCTTCAATTGATGTGTCACTGTATAACTGTTTCATTCCATTATCCCTCTCCTCTCCTCTCCTCTCCTCTCCTCTCCTCTCCTCTCCTCTCCTCTCCTCTCCTCTCCTCTCCTCTCCTCTCCTCTCCTCTCCTCTCCTCTCCTCTCCTCTCCTCTCCTCTCCTCTCCTCTCCTCTCCTCTCCTCTCCTCTCCTCTCCTCTCCTCTCCTCTCCTCCTCTCAGGTGCTAGTAGACCTGAGCTCTAAGAACGTTCGGGGTCTGTACGAGGCACGGGTCAAGGCAGTGGTGGGGGGTCGACCTCTGGCCTTTTACAACCTGGTGGGTTTGGAGAACGGGTCCTTCTACCGTAGCATGCCGCGCATCATCGCTCTGGCGCTGGGCGCTCTAAAAACGTAAACACTATCAACAACAGAACGAACACACGTCAAAGACTCAGTGAAGAAGTGGTCTGGAGTCAGCTTGTGGCGGCAGAGACCATAGACATTATCTGCTGGGGAAATGAACCCAGAAGTGACCAGGAGACTGGAGACTACTCATTCAGATGGGAGGAGAGAGGGCAGGCGGTGGGCATTCTAGGAGACCTAAACATAATATACATACACACACACAGAGCTGCCATATCTGTGTCAGTATATCACCTGTGATTCTCTCAAAGCAACTCTGCTTGTACTCTCTGAAGAACACAGACAGGAGTGGGACATTACAATATGATATAATTTCAGCCCACTGGAGAGCCTGACCTCTATCTGTACACACAGCCTTGAATGTGTGCCTTGCAACCGTTCATGGAGATATCTTGTTGTTCTCCATGGCTGGCATAATGCAGTGAGACGCAGCCCATTCTATGAGACGGTACAAAAAAAATAAGTTATTCAAAAATGTCTGTCTTTTGAAAACAGTCCTAAAGCATTGATTGTACATGCTGTACGTTGGTATCTTCGTTTTGCTATATTTATTTGTATAGAGAGACATGCTTTGTATTTTTGTAAAAAATTATTATCCCATCTTCTGTGCTTGGTGATACAGTATGCTGTAAGGTAATGTGAAGTGGTGATACAGTATGCTGTAAGGTAATGTGAAGTGGTGATACAGTATGCTGTAAGGTAATGTGAAGTGGTGATACAGTATGCTGTAAGGTAATGTAAAGTAAAGATACAGTATGCTGTAAGGTCATGTGAAGTGGTGATACAGTATGTCTGTGAAGTGGTGATACAGTATGCTGTAAGGTAAATGTGAAGTGGTGATACAGTATGCTATAAGGTCATGTGAAGTGGTGAGTATGCTGTAAGGTAATGTGAAGTGGTGATACAGTATGCTGTAAGGTAATGTGAAGTGGTGATACAGTATGCTGTAAGGTCATGTGAAGTGGTGATACAGTATGCTGTAAGGTAATGTGAAGTGGTGATACAGTATGCTGTAAGGTAATGTGAAGTGCACAGCAGTGAACGCTTGTCCTCGTTTCAACTCTGATCTCATTAATTTATAAATTATTTTAAAAAATCTATCAATTAATCAATCATGGTTAAATATGGTTAATCAACCTCAAATAAGAGGTTGAATCAAGGTCTCATTTGTTTTGTCCATCGTCTACCGTGGACCAGAATAATCATAATGTTGACTCTTTTAACATTAGCTTTCCTGTCAACACAGCAGCTGCTGTGATCCAGGCTGGAGGAATGATAGGGGGAAGGGAACCATCAACCCCCTACCCCTCATCTCCATGGCCCTTATCCCGATTCCCAGACCCTGGTCATAGATATGGGATTGTCTTTCAGGTCTGACATGATTTGGATGGTTTGTATACACACTATCAACAAACAATTGACTTGATCTACCAGAAACAACTGCAGCCGTGTTGACAGACCTACAGTTCACAGATCAGATCTCACCCTGATAGGAAAAGTTATTTGGGTGATGATGGTGGTCAGAGTTGGGGAAAAGAATGGAATGTCTGTCTCAGACTAGCTTTTGTGAAGAAGTTGACTCAGGGCTCAAAATGGAAGTTGAGCCATTCAAGATTCAACTAGTCATCTATTATAAAGACCATAATTATTGAATCAGATCTATTGAAGCTGGGCTGAGGAAAAAAGCCTGCACACACTACAGATCCTATGCCCATCACTGACCCAGAGGGAAAGCATGAGAAGTATGGGGCTCCTAAAAAGAGCCAACCAGGTTGGGACTCGGGAGAAGGGAGAATAGGCAACAGGGCAACAGCTGTATAAACACACTGTAAGCCTATACATCTGTTCCACAACCTCAAGTTATCCACCCAGCCTAGCTAGCCTACAGTGTCTTTCATATGGCATCAGAGGGCTTTAGCCTCAAGGTTTGGATCTGAGCTGAAACTTTCGACAGTGGGATCTCTTAAAATGAATAATCACATGATGACAGTGTAAAGTCAGTAGTTGTTAAGCTTACATCAGATGTTAAGAGGTCTGTCATGTTGTTATTATATTATGTCAGCGTTCTCCAAACTCCGGTGCACATTTCGTTTTTTTACCCTTGCTCTATACAGCTGATTCACATAATTAAAGCTTGGTGATGAGTTGATTGTTGGAATCAGCTGTGTAGTGCTAGGGAAAAAAAATACATGTTTGTGGTCCCCAGGACTGAGTTTGAGGACCGCTGTACTATATCATATTATGAGTGTTATGTGCTATAAACCAGTAGAATAATGATTTTCTTGCTGATCCCATATCAGTCCTGAAATCTGGAAATCAATGCTAATATTCAAGCAAAACTGCAATAATATATTCTAAGAAGTGGTAAATACAGATATAGGACGATGGCGAAAATGTTTTGTCTGGCCAACAGACTGACAGACACACATCACAGACACCACAGCAAATGCTCTCCATGCCAGTAAGCAAAGCTATTATCACTAAATCATTCCAAATATGTCCCATACACAAACGATCTCCCTAGGGACTCTGTAAACTGAGCCTGGCTGTGAATTACAGGAGCAATATTAGAGGGATTTTTCCATCAGGGTGCGAGTTGCTGTCTTCTCATGATGGCAAGCAGCTGTCGCCTCATGACAGCTAGTTGCTGTCACCTCAAGACAGCTACAGTAGTTGCTGTCACCTCATGATGGCTAGCTGCTGTCGGTTGCCTCATGGCGGCTAGCTGCTGTCGCCTCATGGCGGCTAGTTGCTGTCGCCTCATGACGGCTAGCTGCTGTCGCCTCATGATGGCTAATTGCTGTTGCCTCATGACGGCTAGCTGCTGTCGGTCGCCTCATGACGGCTAGTTGCTGTCGCCTCATGACGGCTACTTGCTGTTGCCTCATAACGGCTAGCTGCTGTCGGTCGCCTCATGATGATGGCTAGCATTTACATTTACATTTAAGTCATTTAGCAGACCTCATCCAGAGCGACTTACAAATTGGTGCATTCACCTTATGACATCCAGTGGAACAACCACTTTACAATAGTGCATCTGTCATCCTCTAGGTATAAAGACGTGTCTCCGGAAGGTGGTGATTGCTGCTGTCCTGGCCGTGAGGGAGTTTGTTCATTGGGGAGCCAGAGCAGCGAACAGTTTTGAATTGCTGTTGCCCCATGACGGCTAGCTGCTGTCACAGGTAGGCAAGCCTCATGACTGGGCCAGTGGAGAGAGCGGAGGAGCGGGGTGACGTGAGAGAACTTGGGAAGGTTGTTGCTGTCGCCTCATGACGGCTAGCTGCTGTTGGTTTCCTCATGACGGCCAGTTGCTGTCACCTCATGACAGCTAGCTGCTGTTGCCTCATGATGGCTAGTTGCTGTCGCCTCATGATGGTTAGCTGCTGTCGCCTCATGACGGCTACAGTAGTTGCTGTCACCTCATGACGGCAAGCTGCTGTCACCTCATGAAGGAAAGTTGCTGTCACCTCATGACAGCTAGTTGCTGTCGCCTCATGATGGCTAGCTGCTGTCGCCTCATAACGGCTACAGTAGTTGCTGTCACCTCATGACGGCAAGCTGCTGTCACCTCATGAAGGAAAGTTGCTGTCACCTCATGGCGGCTAGTTGCTGTCGCCACATGACGGCTAGCTGCTGTCGCCTCATGACGGCTAATTGCTGTTGCCTCATGATGGCTAGCTGCTGTCGGTCGCCTCATGACGGCTCGTTGCTGTCGCCTCATGACGGCTACTTGCTGTTGCCTCATGATGGCTAGCTGCTGTCGGTCGCCTCATGATGGCTAGCTGCTGTCGCCTCCTGGCGGCTACTTGCTGTTGCCTCATGACGGCTAGCTGCTGTTGGTCAAACTCATGATGGCTAGCTGCTGTCACCTCATGACAGCTAGCTGCTGTTGCCTCATGACGGCTAGCTGCTGTCGGTCGCCTCATGACGGCTAGTTGCTGTCGCCTCATGACGGCTAGTTGCTGTCGCCTCATGACGGCTAGCTGCTGTCGCCTCATGACGGCTAGCTGCTGTTGGTTTCCTTATGACGGCTAGTTGCTGTCGCCACATGATGGTTAGCTGCTGGCGACTCATGACTGCTAGTTGCTGTAATCTCATGACGGCTACAGTAGTTGCTGTCGGCTCATGACAGCTAGCTGCTGTCGCCTCATGATGGCTAGTTGCTGTCGCCTTATGACGGCTAGCTGCTGTCGCCTCATGACGGCTAGTTGCTGTCGCCTTATGACGGCTAGTTGTTGTCGACTCATGACGGCTAGCTGCTGTTGCCTCATGACGGCTAGCTGCTGTCGCCTCATGATGGCTAGTTGCTATCAGTTTTTCCTAGCCACCGTGCTTCTACATCTGCATTGCTTGCTCTCTGGGGTTTTAGGCTCGGTTTCTGTATAAGCACCTTAAAAAGGGTTTTACAAATACATTTAATGGATTTACAATTGGTCTGGTAAACAGGCAGCTATGAAAAATATCCATGAAAACTCACAGGGTAAATATTATATTCTACAGCTTAACATACTAACTCAGGTGAGCAGAACCTCGAGACCTCCTTAATATTAAAGATCACACATCAGCTGTTGTTACCAAGGAGACACACACTACCCCATTGAGCGTACCTGACACTGTCGTTCTATCCTGCCGATGCATAGAAAAAACAACTAGTTGTATATTATCCATGTCCTTGTTCAGCCAAGTTTCCGAGAAGCATAGAATATTACAGTTTTCAGGTCCCGTTGACAGGATAGTCTCGAACAGAGATCATCCAGTTAGTTCTCCAGTGATTGTCGATTCACCAGTAGAACAGAGGGTAGAGACGGTTTATTTACGTGGGGTGCCCCCACGTTGACCTCTATATTGTAGTTTCATCAGGGTGCCCCCACGTTGACCTCTATATAGTACATTTACATTTACATTTAAGTCATTTAGCAGACGCTCTTATCCAGAGCGACTTACAAATTGGTGCATTCACCTTATGACATCCAGTGGAACAACCACTTTACAATAGTGCATCTAAATATTTTAAGGGGGGGGGGGGTGAGAAGGATTACTTTATCCTATCCTAGGTATTCCTTAAAGAGGTGGGGTTTCAGGTGTCTCCGGAAGGTGGTGATTGACTCCGCTGTCCTGGCGTCGTGAGGGAGTTTGTTCCACCATTGGGGAGCCAGAGCAGCGAACAGTTTTGACTGAGCAGAGCGGGAACTGTACTTCCTCAGTGGTAGGGAGGCGAGCAGGCCAGAGGTGGATGAACGCAGTGCCCTTATTTGGGTGTAGGGCCTGATCAGAGCCTGGAGGTACTGAGGTGCCGTTCCCCTCACAGCTCCGTAGGCAAGCACCATGGTCTTGTAGCGGATGCGAGCTTCAACTGGAAGCCAGTGGAGAGAGCGGAGGAGCGGGGTGACGTGAGAGAACTTGGGAAGGTTGAACACTAGACGGGCTGCGGCGTTCTGGATGAGTTGTAGGGGTTTAATGGCACAGGCAGGGAGCCCAGCCAACAGCGAGTTGCAGTAATCCAGACGGGAGATGACAAGTGCCTGGATTAGGACCTGCGCCGCTTCCTGTGTGAGGCAGGGTCGTACTCTGCGGATGTTGTAGAGCATGAACCTACAGGAACGGGCCACCGCCTTGATGTTAGTTGAGAACGACAGTTTGTTGTCCAGGATCACGCCAAGGTTCTTAGCGCTCTGGGAGGAGGACACAATGGAGTTGTCAACCGTGATGGCGAGATCATGGAACGGGCAGTCCTTCCCCGGGAGGAAGAGCAGCTCCGTCTTGCCGAAGTTCAGCTTGAGGTGGTGATCCGTCATCCACACTGATATGTCTGCCAGACATGCAGAGATGCGATTCGCCACCTGGTCATCAGAAGGGGGAAAGGAGAAGATTAATTGTGTGTCGTCTGCATAGCAATGATAGGAGAGACCATGTGAGGTTATGACAGAGCCAAGTGACTTGGTGTATAGCGAGAATAGGAGAGGGCCTAGAACAGAGCCCTGGGGGACACCAGTGGTGAGAGTGCGTGGTGAGGAGACAGATTCTCGCCACGCCACCTGGTAGGAGCGACCTGTCAGGTAGGACGCAATCCAAGCGTGGGCCGCGCCGGAGATGCCCAACTCGGAGAGGGTGGAGAGGAGGATCTGATGGTTCACAGTATCGAAGGCAGCCGATAGGTCTAGAAGGATGAGAGCAGAGGAGAGAGAGTTAGCTTTAGCGGTGCGGAGCGCCTCCGTGATACAGAGAAGAGCAGTCTCAGTTGAATGACTAGTCTTGAAACCTGACTGATTTGGATCAAGAAGGTCATTCTGAGAGAGATAGCGGGAGAGCTGACCAAGGACGGCACGTTCAAGAGTTTTGGAGAGAAAAGAAAGAAGGGATACTGGTCTGTAGTTGTTGACATCGGAGGGATCGAGTAGTAGTAGTTTCATCAGGGTGCCCCCACGTTGACCTCTATATTGTAGTTTCATCAGGGTGCCCCCACGTTGACCTCTATATTGTAGTTTCATCAGGGTGCCCCCACGTTGACCTCTATATCGTAGTTTCATCAGGGTGCCCCCACGTTGACCTCTATATTGTAGTTTCATCAGGGTGCCCCCATGTTGACCTCTATATCGTAGTTTCATCAGGGTGCCCCCACGTTGACCTCTATATTGTAGTTTCATCAGGGTGCCCCCACGTTGACCTCTATATCGTAGTTTCTTCAGGGTGCCCCCACGTTGACCTCTATATAGTAGTTTCATCAGGGTGCCCCCACGTTGACCTCTACATCGTAGTTTCATCAGGGTGCCCCCACGTTGACCTCTATATCGTAGTTTCATCAGGGTGCCCCCACGTTGACCTCTATATCGTAGTTTCATCAGGGTGCCCCCACGTTGACCTCTATATTGTAGTTTCATCAGGGTGCCCCCACGTTGACCTCTATATCGTAGTTTCTTCAGGGTGCCCCCACGTTGACCTCTATATAGTAGTTTCATCAGGGTGCCCTCACGTTGACCTCTATATTGTAGATTCATCAGGGTGCCTCCACGTTGACCTCTATATTGTAGTTTCATCAGGGTGCCCCCACGGTGACCTCTATATCGTAGTTTCATCAGGGTGCCCCCACGTTGACCTCTATATCATAGTTTCATCGGGGTGCCCCCACGTCGACCTCTATATCGTAGTTTCATCAGGGTGCCCCCACATTGACCTCTATATTGTAGTTTCATCAGGGTGCCCCCACGTTGACCTCTATATCGTAGTTTCATCAGGGTGCCCCCACGTTGACCTCTATATCGTAGTTTCATCGGGGTGCCCCCACGTCGACCTCTATATCGTAGTTTCATCAGGGTGCCCCCACGTTGACCTCTATATTAGTTTCATCCTCCCACGTTGACCTCTATATCGTAGTTTCATCAGGGTGCCCCCACGTTGACCTCTATATCGTAGTTTCATCAGGGTGCCCCCACGTTGACCTCTATATCGTAGTTTCATCAGGGTGCCCCCACGTTGACCTCTATATCGTAGTTTCATCGGGGTGCCCCCACGTCGACCTCTATATCGTAGTTTCATCAGGGTGCCCTCACGTTGACCTCTATATCGTAGTTTCATCAGGGTGCCCCCACGTTGACCTCTATATTGTAGTTTCATCAGGGTGCCCCCACGTTGATCTCTATATCGTAGTTTCATCAGGGTGCCCCCACGTTGACCTCTATATCGTAGTTTCATCAGGGTGCCCCCACGTTGTCTTATATATTGTAGTTTCATCGGGGTGCCCCCACGTTGACCTCTATATTGTAGTTTCATCAGGGTGCCCCCACGGTGACCTCTATATCGTAGTTTCATCAGGGTGCCCCCACGTTGACCTCTATATCATAGTTTCATCGGGGTGCCCCCACGTCGACCTCTATATCGTAGTTTCATCAGGGTGCCCCCACGTTGACCTCTATATCGTAGTTTCATCAGGGTGCCCCCACGTTGTCTTATATATTGTAGTTTCATCGGGGTGCCCCCACGTTGACCTCTATATCGTAGTTTCATCAGGGTGCCCCCACGTTGACCTCTATATCGTAGTTTCATCGGGGTGCCCCCACGTCGACCTCTATATCGTAGTTTCATCAGGGTGCCCCCACGTTGACCTCTATATCGTAGTTTCATCAGGGTGCTCCCACGTTGACCTCTATATCGTAGTTTCATCAGGGTGCCCCCACGTTGACCTCTATATCGTAGTTTCATCAGGGTGCCCCCACGTTGACCTCTATATCGTAGTTTCATCAGGGTGCCCCCACGTTGACCTCTATATCGCCGTATCTTTCTCTTCCGGGTTTCGGGGATGAGGGCCTGGTCCGGGGTGAGCAGTACATCCTGTGCCTCCGAATCTTTGAAGTGGAAATCTTCATACAAATCGACGTTAGTGATTGCTGTTCTTTTCGGTCATAGGAAACGATGGCGATAACATTATGTACAAAAAAAGTTACGATCAGTGTAAAAAAACACAAAATTAAATAATGGGTAAGGAGCACGTAAAAGGGTCACTACACATTCCAGTGTGTGTGTGTGTGTGTGTGTGTGTGTGTGTGTGTGTGTGTGTGTGTGTGTGTGTGTGTGTGTGTGTGTGTGTGTGTGTGTGTGTGTGTGTGTGTGTGTGTGTGTGCGCGTGCGTGCGTTGTGACAGCTGACAATGCAGTCCTGGGTTGGACAGCAGGAGTGTAGCGCTCCAGAAATACTTTTAGGGCCATAAGACAGTAAACCCTCCCCTGAAATTGACACAACCCTGACCACCCACACACACACACACACACACACACACACACACACACACACACACACACACACACACACACACACACACACACACACACACACACACACACACACACACACACACACACACACACACACACACACACACACACACACATGTCCAGGTGGCAGCCAAACCTAAAGAGTAGTGTCGGTGTGAAACAATAATCTCAGTCCCAGAGATGGATCTCAACGCAGGATCTCAACGCTTTTTACCACTCGGTCTATGGATATTTCTCTTCATCTTCACTACTGGTAAGAATGTTAGCTTCCACTTTACTGTATAAGCATGGCTAGTTTCTAGAGGTATTTCAATTGGTATTTTATTGGTATTTGGTGGAATGTCAGGGTATGGGATGTGTAGCTTATACAGGCTTTCTGAGCGGTTGGCAGAAGCATTATGACAATGAGTTTAAAGCTTTATACATACACTTCAAAATGGCACAAATGTTTTGCATGATTTAAAAGTGTCACTAGAGAACAGAATAAACTATTAAAAATAGTTTAGCTATTTTTGTATGATCAAAAAAAAAAGTCCCTGTCTTTTATTAAAAAGCTGTCTTTTATTAAAAACTTCTTAAGCCGAGGCCTCCCGCTAGCGGGACAACTTCCGGGTGAAACTGGACGCGCAATTCAAATAAATTATCAGAAAAATTATGGATATTAAACATTTAGGTACATACAAGTGTCTTATATCGGTTGAAAGCTTAAACTATTGTTAATATAACAGTACAGTCCGATTTACCGTATATATTACAGCGAAAGCAAGCCATGTGATTGTTTGAGGATGCCACCCCACATCAAAATATTTTTCCACCGGCACAGGTTTCATAAATTCACAAATAGAGATAAAATATTCACGTACTTTTGGAATATCTTCCTCTGATTTGTCATCCAAAGGGTTCCAGCTATAACATGTAGTTGTTGTTTTGTTAGATAATAAAAAGTATGTTTAGTTGGCGCCATCGATTTGAGTAATCCAATCGTTCAACATCCAAAAATCTACCCCTAAACTTTGTTTCAACAAGTCAAAATACGTTTCTATTTTCTCATCAGATACTCTAAAATGTAATTAAACTATAATATTTCCTACGGAAAGAAGTATGTACAATAGGATTTTAGCAGGTGCGTCTTGTCTTCATAGCGTGCCCAAATACAAATTTCCAAGACTGTGTCCCTGTACTAAAACTGATATTTCTTATTCGTTTTTTTTTACAAACCAGAAACCTTGAACATAGACTGCTGAACCCCTGTGGAAACCATAGGAATTGCATCCTGGGAGCTAGAATTCAGTATGCCCCTATACTTTCCATTTTAAGAGCACGGTCTCTCAAAAAATAAAAATTCTGATTGGTTTTCTTTGGATTTTCTCCTACCATATCTATTGTGTTATATTCTCCTACCATATCTATTGTGTTATATTCTCCTACCATATCTATTGTGTTATATTCTCCTACCATATCTATTGTGTTATATTCTCCTACCATATCTATTGTGTTATATTCTCCTACCATATCTATTGTGTTATATTCTCCTACATTATTTTAACATTTCTACAAACTTCAAAGTGTTTTCTTTCCAATGGTACCAATTATATGCATATCCTGGCAGATCTTGACAATGTTTGTTTTCTATGTCTTTGAAGCTGGAATAAAATACATATTTAGCTGTTTGTATATCACATTGAAAGAATAATTTGCTGCAGGAAATTTGCTGCCAGATGGTGAAGTGGGATTCATCACTCCAGAGAACACGTTTCCACTTCTCCAGAGTCCAATGGCGTTGAGCTTTACACCAGCCGACGCTTGGCATTGCTCTGCCATGGAAACCCATTTACTGAAGCTCCTGACTAACAATTATTGTGCTGATGTTGCTTCCAGAGGCAGTTTGGAACTCGGTAGTGAGTCTTGCAACCGAGGACAGGTGATTTTTACATGCCACGCACTCGGCTGTCCTGTACTGTGAGCTTGAGGGGCCTACCACTTTGGGGATGAGCCGTTGGTGCTCCTAGACACGTCCACTTCACAATAACAACACTTACAGTTGACCGGGGAAGCTCTAACAGAGCAGAAATTTGACAAACTGACTTGTTGGAAAGGTGTCATCCTATGACGGTGCCACATTGAAATCCACTGAGCTCTTCAGTAAGGCCATTCTACTGCCAATGTTTGTCTATGGAGATTGCATGGCTGTGTGCTTCATTTTATACACCTGTCATCCACGGGTGTGGCTGAAAAAGCTGAATCCACTCATTTGAAGGGGTGTCCACATTTTTTTGTATATATCATGTTGTTTTAGCTGACATTCAACCTTGTGTGTTCCCCTATTGAAGTATTAATAACTCACTCTATCTCCCTCTATCTCCTTCTATCTCCATCTATCTCACCTTATCTCTCTCTATCTCACTATTTGTCTCTCTCACTGTAACCCACTTGGTGTCTCTCATTGTATCTCACAATGTGTCTCTCTCTATCTCACTCAATCATTTTGTCTCTGATGGTATCTCAGCAGTAGCAGGGGTGAACCTGGAGGGGGAGCTGTTCAAGGACCTGATGAGAGGCTACAACAAGAACGTCCGGCCCATGGAGAAGAGTGGTGACATCACACAGGTCACCGTCAAGATGACCCTCACCAACCTTATTTCCCTGGTCAGTGTGTGTGTGTGTGTGTGTGTGTGTGTGTGTGTGTGTGTGTGTGTGTGTGTGTGTGTGTGTGTGTGTGTGTGTGTGTGTGTGTGTGTGTGTGTGTGTGTGTGTGTGTGTGTGTGTGTGTGTGTGTGTGTGTGTGTGTGATCATCTTGCTTTCCATCCCTAGAATGAAAAGGAAGAAGCCCTTACAACCAGCGTCTGGATTGAAATGGTAAAATCCCTTGTTGACTCAGGCTAAACACTCACACAGTGGCTTAGTACCACACCGTGTCACTCAACTCTTTGTCTTCGTTTCCTTTCATATTCTATTTGTTATCTACTTTTTCCATTGTCAGAAATGGTGTGACTACAGGCTGAGGTGGGACCAATCTCCCAGGTCTGTCCTGTACGGAAACCTCACCTCCCAGATGAGGATCCCATCCAAGAGCATCTGGCTGCCTGACATCATCCTGGAGAACAAGTGAGTCTAGAAAGCACGACGTAAAATCATCACTTAACGTGCTGGCCAAGGGAACACTGCAGATTCATGATAAAGGCATCCTTGTTTGGACAAAACATGTGATCCCATACATAACCTCCCTCCTTTCTCTCTCTCTCTCTCCAAAGTGTAGACGGAAAGTTTGAGATAGCCATGTACTGTAATGCCCTGGTGTCTCCTGGTGGCTGTGTGTACTGGCTGCCTCCTGCCATCTATCGCAGCGCCTGCTCCATCACTGTCAACTACTTCCCCTTCGACTGGCAGAACTGCACCATGGTGTTCCGGTATGGGTGTCACAGTCACACACACCCCACTAATGACTAATCTCAACTGAATATAACCACCAGCTGCAGGTAGCCTAGCGGTTAAGAGCGTTGGGCCAGTTACCTGAAAAGGTTGCTGGTTCGAATCCCCAAGACAGAAAATGCCATTCTGCCCTTGAGCAAGGCAGTTAACCCCCTGACAACAACTGCTTCCCGGGTGCTGATGACGTTGATTAAGGCAGCCCCAGCACTTCTTTGATTCAGTGGGTTTTGGTTAAATGCAGACTAGACATTTTGGTTGCAACTGACTAGTTCGCCCTGAACTTCCCTGTGCCGTTATACTGTGTACCCCTTCAGCAGATCTGAAAGAATTAAGTAGAGGCTGGATTCAATCCGCATCGCAAAGCTCTGCAAAGTACATTTCCGATTCTGCTGACACATGGAGCATTTACTGTGAATGCAGTCTCTGCGAACGCAGGAACATTGCCTTTAAATTTCACTCGAGCTATAACATGGATCTTCCACAATATTGATTTAATCTAACCCAAAGTGTACGCAAAATGGTCTGGGAAACCAATCAATTAAACCATAAATACAAAAAAACATCAAGTTAGTCAATATGAGACGCAGCTTATTGGTGTGTCAGTGGAGTGTGTTCTGTTTTTAGTTTCACGGTTATGGATGACTGTTTCCTCTCTCCCTGTGTTCAGTTCCCAGACCTACAACGCTAACGAGATAGAACTAGTTCTCACAGAGGAGGACAACCAGCCTGTGGAGTGGGTGGTGATCGACCCCGAGGCTTTTACAGGTATTGTAGTAACCCTGCGCCGCAAACACCTTTATTGATTTATGTTTTTTTTGTGAGCGTATGAAAAATACAAGGAACATTAGGGAACAGAGGATAACATGAGAGCATTTTACAACAAGACCAAAAAATGTTAATAGAATCGTCAATAAACGTTCAATTCAATTTGTGTTCTGTTTCTTAAAAACAAATACAAAGTTATTGCATCATCTGGGAACTGAAGAGGATTTAAAACCTCTTGTTCTCTCGTTCTCTCGTTATCTCATTCTAGACAGAATTGGATAATGTTCTAAGCAGCATACATGGGAGCCATGACACTATTCATATTAACTCTATATATTATATTATTATTATTATTATTATTATATTACTATATACTATATTAGCTCTCGTCTGTTGTCAGAGAATGGGGAGTGGATCATCAAACACAGGCCTGCTAAGAAGATGATTAACCAGCGCTACACTAAAGATGAGTTAGAGTATCAGGAAGTGGTGTTCTTCCTGATGATCCAGAGGAAACCTCTGTTCTACGTCATCAACATCATCGTTCCCTGTGTCCTCATCTCATCCCTGGGCCTGCTCGTCTACTTCCTGCCTGCCAAAGGTGACGACTGCATGGACACACACTAACACACACACCCACACACGGACGCATACACATGTACACGCGTATGCACACCCACGTTCACACACACACACACACACACACACACACACACACACACACACACACACACACACACACACACACACACACACACACACACACACACACACACACACACACACACACACACACACACACACACACACACTCACACTCACACTCACACTCACACTCACACTCACACTCCGCACTCAAGACATTCACCTAACCTACCCGGTAAGACTTCTGATACACCTATAGATGCTTGTGAAACCCAGTACATACAGTATGATGAACTGCATGTCGCTCCGCATAAATGACTGAAATACCAATGTAAATGTAGATATCAATGTAAATGTAGATATAAAATATCTATGTAAATGTAGATATAAAATATATATGTAAATGTAGATGTAAAATATCAATGTAAATGTAAATGTAAAATATCAATGTAAATTTAAAATATCAATGTAAATGTAAAATATAAATGTAAATGCAAATGTAAAATATTGATGTAAATGTAAATATCAATGTAAATGTAAATTTAAAATATCAATGTAAATGTAAATGTAAAATATCGATGTAAATGTAAATATCAATGTAAATGTAAATGTAAAACATCAATGTAAATGTAAAATATCAATGTAAATGTAAATATCAATGTAAATGTAAAATATCAATGTAAATGTAAATGTAAAATACCAATGTAAATGTAAATGTAAATATCAATGTAAATGTAAATATCAATGTAAATGTAAATATCAATGTAAATGTAAATATCAATGTAAATGTAAAATATCAATGTAAATGTAAATATCAATGTAAATGTAAAATATCAATGTAAAATATCAATGTAAATGTAAAATGTCAATGTAAATGTAAAATGTCAATGTAAATGTAAAATGGCAATGTAAATGTGAATGTAAATATCAATGTAAATGTAAAATATCAATGTAAATGTAAATGTCAATGTAAATGTAAATATCAATGTAAATGTAAACTATCAATGTAAATGTAAATATCAATGTAAATGTAAAATATCAATGTAAATGTAAAATGGCAATGTAAATGTGAATGTAAATATCAATGTAAATGTAAAATATCAATGTAAATGTGAATGTAAATATCAATGTAAATGTAAAATATCAATGTAAATGTAAAATATCAATGCAAATGTGAATGTAAATATAAATGTAAATGCGAATGTAAAATATCAATGTAAATGTAAAATATCAATGTAAATGTGAATGTAAAATATCAATGTAAATGTAAAAATATCAATGTAAATGTAAAATATCAATGTAAATGTAAAATATCAATGTAAATGTGAATGTAAATATCAATGTAAATATCAATGTAAATGTAAAATCAATGTATCAAAATGTAAAATATCATGTAAATGTAAATGTAAATGTAAAATATCAATGTAAATGTGTAAATATTAATGTAAATATCAATGTAAAATATCAATGTAAATGTGAATGTAAAATATCAATGTGAATGTAAAATATCAATGTAAATGTAAATGTAAAATATCAATGTAAATGTAAATATCAATGTAAATGTAAATATCAATGTAAATGTAAAATCAACGTCAATGTAAATGTGTAAATGTAAAATGTAAATATCAATGTAAATGTAAAATATCAATGTAAATGTGAATGTAAATATCAATGTAAATGTAAAATATCAATGTAAATGTAAAATATCAATGCAAATGTGAATGTAAATATCAATGTAAATGCGAATGTAAAATATCAATGTAAATGTAAATGTAAAATATCAATGTAAATGTAAATATCAATGTAAATGTGAATGTAAATATTAATGTAAATGTGAATGTAAAATATCAATGTAAATGTGAATGTAAAATATCAATGTAAATGTAAATGTAAAATATCAATGTAAATGTAAATATCAATGTAAATGTAAATATCAATGTAAATGTAAATATCAATGTAAATGTAAATATCAATGTAAATGTAAATGTAAAATATCAACGTAAATGTAAAATATCAATGTAAATGTAAATGTAAAATATCAATGTAAATGTAAAATATCAATGTAAATGTGAATGTAAAATATCAATGTAAATGTAAAAATATCAATGTAAATGTGAATGTAAATATCAATGTAAATGTAAAATATCAATGTAAATGTGAATGTAAATATCAATGTAAATGTAAAATATCAATGTAAATGTGAATGTAAATATCAATGTAAATGTAAAATATCAATGTAAATGTAAAATATCAATGTAAATGTAAAATATCAATGTAAATATCAATGTAAATATCAATGTAAATATCAATGTAAATGTGAATGTAAAATATCAATGTAAATGTAAAATATCAATGTAAATGTAAATATCAATGTAAATGTAAATATCAATGTAAATGTAAATGTAAAATATCAATGTAAATGTAAAATATCAATGTAAATGTAGATTTTCATCAACTGATTGACTCTCTGTGCTTGTGATCTGATTTTGGTTTTGTTCAGCTGGGGGTCAGAAGTGCACCGTGTCCATCATGATTCTCCTGGCCCAGACTGTCTTCCTCATCCTCATAGCCAACAAGGTCCCAGAAACCTCCCAGACTGTTCCTCTTATCGGAAAGTAGGACCACTTATTTTATCATTTACTTAGACTATATTTTACTGCTTTCCTTTAAGTAACATTTTTACATTTCCTCAACTAACACAAAAATACTTATAATGAGTGGAAGCAAGTCACACAATTTTCTTAATGGAAAACGACCTTCTAGTTCTAATATGTTATTCTATTAAAAACAAAAAAACTATGTTTTAAGTGAGAAGTAGCCATTGGTCGAAGGCGATAAAAAGAAAGGAAATTCACACAATGCCTACTGTACTTTACCCATGCTCTACCAAGGTTTTCCAGCACACAGCTTTAACCTACTACAGTGTTGGTATTGTAATTCAGACTATGTGGAGGCAGGTTGTTTAGTATTCAAACATTCTCAAACCGCTTAATTCATGCTCTTAGAGGAGATGTTCCCACAATAATATGATTTGTACCACATACAAGACAGAGTATTGGATTCTTCCCACATCACACTAAGACATTACCCCATTTCACTACCTTTTCAATATTTTTTTTGTTATATCAAAGCTGGCTTATATAGACCATCATATTTGATTGAGTGAGCTGTTTTGTCTTGTAGTAATGTGGTCCCTGCCTGTATTTTCTTAAATCTTTATTTTTGCAAAAAATGTCAAAATATTTAATAATGTATTTTTTTGTCAGTAGGTGTCCAACATAACAACAGGTCACTTATATAGAGGTCTGTAACAGAGATCTATAGAGCCTGTCTGCAGTCCTGACTTCTGTAACCATGAGCTTTAATGGCTTCATGTGTTTTGTAGGTACCTGATGTTTGTCATGTCCGTGACCACCATCATAGTAATGAACTGTGTCATCGTGCTGAACCTGTCTCTAAGATCCCCCAATACACACATCATGAACAATAAAGTCAGGAAGGTAAGACTGTAAAACTGTGACCAACAAGTTTGTCAGAAGCGTCCCACGCCTCTAATGTGGTTGTATATAGTCCTCTGCATTACCGGAAGGCTTGATAGGCCATAAGGGAAAGTTTGGCTGATCTGGACTGGTAGTGTGGACCAGGGATGGGGTCATGGGGTCAATTCAGGAATTAAACTGAAATTCTAAATCATGAATAGATTTAAAAAAATATAATTTGAATGATTTATCAATAAACTAAGGACAAGTAATCTATGTATATATATAAATAGACTTCCTGAATTGAGTATCTTCCATTCGAATTGGCCCCATATTTACATTTTGGTAATTTAGCAGACGCCCTTATCCAGAGCCACTTACAGGAGCAATTGGGTTTATGTGCCTTGCTCAAGGTCACATCAAAAGTTTATGCTAGGGGATTCGAACCAGTGACCTTTCGTTATTGGCCTACTTAACCGCTAGGCTACATACCCCAACTCTGGTGTTGACCTTTGACCCTTGACAATGTTGACCTCAGGTCCTGCTGAACATCCTGCCTCGGCTGCTGAGGATGCAGATGCGACCGTGGACACCGTCTGAGGACTGTGACCTCAGTGATGGAACAGGTATTGGTCACAGTCACAGTACCGACAGTGGGAGTAACATATTCCTGGTCCCCTGCCGGCGTCGTAGCTCCCTAGGACTCATCATCAAGGCAGAGGAATACGTTATGAAGACGGCCCGGTCTGAACTCATGTTCTCCAGGCTCAGAGAGAGAGACGGCCTCATGAAATCTGCACTGGAGAAGATCTGTGAGTAGGGTTACACATAGAATATTACAATGGGAATTGATGGGATTTTTTCTTCACACTGTACTTACCCTCCACTTAGGATAAGGATAAGGGTTAGGATAAGGGTTATGATAAGGGTTAGGTTTGAACTAGCTGCTGGACATGAAGCTAGGGTTAGGGTTGAACCAGCTGCTGGACATGAAGCTAGGGTTAGGGTTGAACCAGCAGCTGGACATGAAGCTAGGGTTAGGTTTGAAACAGCAGCTGGACATGAAGCTAGGGTTAGGGTTGAACCAGCAGCTGGACATGTAGCTAAGGATAGGTTTGAACCAGCTGCTGGACATGAAGCTAGGTTTAGGGTTGAACCAGCTGCTGGACATGAAGCTAGGGTTAGGGTTGAACCAGCAGCTGGACATGAAGCTAGGGTTAGGTTTGAAACAGCAGCTGGACATGAAGCTAGGGTTAGGGTTGAACCAGCAGCTGGACATGAAGCTAGGGGTTAGCTGCTGGTTAGGGAACCAGCAGCTGGACATGAAGCTAGGGTTAGGGTTGAACCAGCAGCTGGACATGAAGCTAGGGTTAGGGTTGAACCAGCAGCTGGACATGAAGCTAGGGTTAGGGTTGAACCAGCAGCTGGACATGAAGCTAGGGTTAGGGTTGAACCAGCAGCTGGACATGAAGCTAGGGTTAGGGTTGAACCAGCAGCTGGACATGAAGCTAGGGTTAGGGTTGAACCAGCAGCTGGACATGAAGCTAGGGTTAGGGTTGAACCAGCAGCTGGACATGAAGCTAGGGTTAGGGTTGAACCAGCAGCTGGACATGAAGCTAGGGTTAGGGTTGAACCAGCAGCTGGACATGAAGCTAGGGTTAGGGTTGAATCAGCAGCTGGACATGAAGCTAGGGTTAGGGTTGAACCAGCAGCTGGACATGAAGCTAGGGTTAGGGTTGAACCAGCAGCAGCTGAACCAGCAGCTGGACATGAAGCTAAGGATAGGTTTGAACCAGCAGCTGGACATGAAGCTAGGGTTAGGGTTGAACCAGCAGCTGGACATGAAGCTAGGGTTAGGGTTGAACCAGCAGCTGGACATGAAGCTAGGGTTAGGGTTGAACCAGCAGCTGGACATGAAGCTAGGGTTAGGGTTGAACCAGCAGCTGGACATGAAGCTAGGGTTAGGGTTGAACCAGCAGCTGGACATGAAACTAAGGATAGGTTTGCTGCTGTAAGTACAGTGTAATTACACAATAATAAGTGCAGTTTAATGTAAAGTGTTACCATATTTTCAATCTTAGCTGCGATACAATTACAATAAATTTGTATAGGTTAATTCTCTGTTTTAATCTTTGACCCTAGATAACAGTCTTGAGGGGAGTACGGCACAAGACCTAGGGACCAGCCTGGCCCAGGCCTCACCGGAGGTACGGCAGTGTGTGGAATCCTGCAAACATATTGCCAAGAGTGCCAGGCAACAAAACAACTTTGAGAGTGTGAGTCTCCCAAATATGTTTCACCCACCTGGGTGATGCACAGTTACCATTTTGTGCCAGAACATTACTGAAAGGAAACTGATTTCCCAACATTTAGAGTGAGTCTCCCCTCTGACCTGTACCTCTGATGTCACAACAGGAGAATGAGGAGTGGTTCCTGGTTGGCCGGGTGATTGACAGGGTGTGCTTCATCGCCATGGCGCTGTCGTTCTTCATGGGCACCATCGGAATCTTCCTGATGGGGCATTTCAACCAGCCCCCCTCCGTACCTTTCCCTGGTGATCCCAGGAAATACCTTCCTCCATTAGGGAATAACATCACCGATCCCACTGGGAATGACACTGGTGAAAATATACTGGGTTGAGAAATGTCCATAAACCAGGTAGAGGTCTGAAAATGGCCCTAGAAAAGAACGGGTTTTAGCACAGGTTATTGTGGCTGCAGAAAGCTTTGAGAGATCTTTGATTATGTATGTATTGGTGGTCTGAGACTGAAACTAAACCATGTGGGTCTGTTACAGGTTTTGCAGTTTATGAGTTTGCTCATTCAGTGAGACAACAAAGATTTTGACAGTGGATTATAGATGTCCATACTAATTACAAAGGGATATGCTTGACCATACGCACTGCTGCCTTGTATGATATGTGTGTTTCAGAGAAATGGTTGAAGGTGGTATTTTTGAACATAGATATTACCACTGAGTAATATGCTAAAGTTTTATCACACTGTTATGTTTACTTTCTTTAAGGCAACCCAACCCGGATTCAGGGGTAGACGTAACCTAATAAATGTAAATCCGGTACACTCCAATTAGTATGATATGTTACATTTCTTAAGGTATGAATTAATTTGTGGATGTCCACCATCCATTTTATATAATATGTTACGAATTACAATTTGTACAATATGTTAAGGATTTCAAAACATATATGTTACGAATTACAATTTGTTGTTACTAACATTAACTAGGTGGCTAACGCTAACGTTGGCTAGGTGGCAAATGTTAACGTTAGCTAGGTGGCTAATGTTAGCTAGGTGGCTAACGTTAGCTTGGCTAGGGGCTAGGGTTAAGGGTTAAGGTTAGGGTTAAGGTTAGGATTAAAGTTAAGCTAACGTGCTACGTAGTTACACAGTAGCTAAAAGGTAGTAAGTAGTTGTAAAGATGCTAATTAGACAAAATGCTAAAGTTGTATGTGATAAGATTCAAACACACAACCTTTAGTTTGCTAGACCTTCGCATTATACGTCTACTCATCCACCCTGACCAACCATCCTACTTAAGTTACTTTCAATCTTATGTAACCATACCGAACATAACATATCATATTAATTTAAGTGTCCCGGATTTACATTTACTATGTTACGTCTAGTCTATGAGACCATGCTGGGCAACCATCATCCATCATGTTTTTGTAAGATAGTTAATTTTGTTGTGATTTTGATATTAATCAGCAAACACAGTGTTCTCTTCTCCATATTGTTGATCATACACATGTTTTTTTTGTTTTGTTCGAAGATGAACTTTGTTTCATTAAAAGTAAAGGTATAGCAACTTTTGGTAATATGGGTGTGAGGCAGAGTCGTCCCCCCTTCCCCCGTTTGAAAAACACAGCTGCTTGCTTGCCTGCCACTAACTTCAATCAAGAGATGCCAGGGAGTGGACCTCAGAGGTTAAGTGCTTGACAAATGGCAACATTTAAAAAGCTGGAATTGTTTTAAGATGGTCATACCATGAATCATTTAGCTATTTGAGGACCCCTTTAGGTATAACATATACAGTTGACGTCTGAAGTTTACATACACATAGGTTGGAGTCATTAAACCTTGTTTTTCAACCACTCCACAAATGTCTTGTTAACAAACTATAGTTTTGGCAAGTTGGTTAGGACATCTACTTTGTGCATGACACAAGTAATATTTCCAACACTTGGTAACAGACAGATTATTTCACGTATACTTCACTGTATCACAATTCCAATGGGTCAGAAGTTTACATACACAAAGTTGACTGTGCCTTTAAACAGCTTGGAAAATTCCCAAAAATGATGTCATGGCTGTTGTCATGGCTGTTGAACAGTCTGGTTCAAGTCTGGTTCATCCTTGGGAGCAATTTCCAAACAAAGGTACCACGTTAATCTGCACAAACAATAGTACGCAAGTATAAACACCATGGGACCACGCAACCGCCATACTGCTCAGGAAGGAGATGTGTTCTGTCTCCTAGAGATGAATGTACTTTGGTGCGAAAAGTGCAAATCAATCCCAGAACAATAGCGAAGGACCGTGTGAAGATGCTGGAGGAAACAGGTACAAAAGTATATATATCCACAGTAAAATGAGTCCTATATCGACATAACCTGAAAGGCCGCTCAGCAAGGAAAAAGCCACTGCTCCAAAACCGCCATAATTTACATTTACATTTAAGTCATTTAGCAGACACTCTTATCCAGAGCGACTTACAAATTGGTGCATTCACCTTATGACATCCAGTGGAACAGCCACTTTACAATAGTGCATCTAAATCTTTTAAGGGGGGGGGGTGAGAAGGATTACTTTATCCTATCCTAGGTATTCCTTAAAGAGGTGGGGTTTCAGGTGTCTCCGGAAGGTGGTGATTGACTCCGCTGTCCTGGCGTCGTGAGGGAGTTTGTTCCACCATTGGGGAGCCAGAGCAGCGAACAGTTTTGACTGGGCTGAGCGGGAACTGTACTTCCTCAGTGGTAGGGAGGCGAGCAGGCCAGAGGTGGATGAACACAGTGCCCTTATTTGGGTGAAGGGCCTGATCAGAGCCTGGAGGTACTGAGGTGCCGTTCCCCTCACAGCTCCGTAGGCAAGCACCATGGTCTTGTAGCGGATGCGAGCTTCAACTGGAAGCCAGTGGAGAGAGCGGAGGAGCGGGGTGACGTGAGAGAACTTGGGAAGGTTGAACACTAGACGGGCTGCGGCGTTCTGGATGAGTTGTAGGGGTTTAATGGCACAGGCAGGGAGCCCAGCCAACAGCGAGTTGCAGTAATCCAGACGGGAGATGACAAGTGCCTGGATTAGGACCTGCGCCGCTTCCTGTGTGAGGCAGGGTCGTACTCTGCGGATGTTGTAGAGCATGAACCTACAGGAACGGGCCACCGCCTTGATGTTAGTTGAGAACGACAGTTTGTTGTCCAGGATCACGCCAAGGTTCTTAGCGCTCTGGGAGGAGGACACAATGGAGTTGTCAACCGTGATGGCGAGATCATGGAACGGGCAGTCCTTCCCCGGGAGGAAGAGCAGCTCCGTCTTGCCGAAGTTCAGCTTGAGGTGGTGATCCGTCATCCACACTGATATGTCTGCCAGACATGCAGAGATGCGATTCGCCACCTGGTCATCAGAAGGGGGAAAGGAGAAGATTAATTGTGTGTCATCTGCATAATAAAGACAGACTACGGTTTGCAACTGCACATGGGGACAAAGATCGTACTTTTTGGCGAAATGTCCTCTGGTCTGATGAAACAAAAATATAACTGTTTTTCCATAATGACCATCGTTATGTTTGGAGGAAAATGGGGGAGGCTTGCAAACTGAAGAACACCATCCAAACCGTGAAGCACGGGGGTGGCAGCATCATGTTGTGGGGGTGCTTTGCTGTTGAAGGATTGGTGCAATTGACAAAATAGATGGCATCATGAGCAGGGGAAATTATGTGGATATATAGAAGCAATATCTCAAGACATCAGTCAGGAAGTTAAAGCTTGGTCGCAAATGGGTCTTCCAAATGGACAATGACCCCAAGCATACTTCCAAAGTTGTGGCAAAATGGCTTAAGGACAAAAAAGTCAAGGTATTGGAGTGGCCATCACAAAGCTCTGACCTCAATCCTATAGAACATTTGTGGGCAGAACCGTAAAAGCGTGTGCGAGCAAGGAGGCCTACAAACCTGACTCAGGTACTGTCAGGAGGAATGGGCCAAAATTCATCCAACTTATTGTGGGAAGCTTGTGGAAGGCTACCCGAAACGTTTGTCCCAAGTTAAACAATTTAAAGGCAATGCTACCAAATACTAATTGAGTGTATGTAAACTTCTGACCCACTGGGAATGTGATGAAAGAAACAAAAGCTTATATAAATCACTCTGCTATTATTCTGACATTTCACACTCTTAAAATAAATTGGTGATCCTAACTGACCTAAGACAGGGAATTTCTACTAGGATTAAATGTCAGGAATTGTGAAAAACTGAGTTTAAATGTATTTGGCTAATGTATATGTAAACTTCCGACTTCAACTGTACATGGCCATTAGACCCTAAGCAACTGTGTTTTATTCATTAGGGCACACCGTATCAAAACGTTTTGCATCTGAAAATGAAAAGAATGTTTATTTTGGAACAGGCAGTCCCTGCCTAATGAATATGACCCTGGTATAACACTATGACAGCTCATAAAGTTAATGATAGGCTCAGAGTTGCAAATTTGGTTGGATTTCTATTCTCAAAATTTCAGGAATCTAACAAAAGGATTTCTGGAAAACTACCAGAATTTTGCAACCCTAGTTCAGAGCATTCAGTGCCCACCTCTCACATGGGTTTGATGCCCTACTTAAAAAGGTGGAATTGACTGTGGCCCATCAGGTTGCGTGGTCTGATCATGTGACTGTAGAAATGTCAGAACTGTAATACCTGGTGGACAAGAGGACAGATTTAGTCTAGAATCCTAGAACCATACTAAACTAGATCAGCAGAGTCTAGAACCTATTTCTGTGTCTAGAACCTGCTGGCGTGGAAGGCAAATAACAATGGTTCCCAATGGAGACTGACCAAGGCTAAGCTGCTGATCTGCTTGATGTTGGATTCGTAGCTTTGGGTTCTGGCGAGCCGGCCAGAGGTGCGTCTGGAATACCAGAAGAAGTCATTAAACTGGAGGGGGTTCTCACTTACCCCTGGAGCCACAATCTGATCAACAGAAAGGTGACCGATATGATATCTAGATAATTTAATACAAAATAATAATATATGCCATTTAGCAGACACTTTTATCCTGAAGAATCAAACACACTATCCTGCATTGCAAGCACCATGCTCTACCAACTAAACTACAAGGGACCACGATTTAACAGGCACTTTTATCTGAAGAATCAAACACACTATCCTGCATTGCAAGCACCATGCTCTACCAACTAAACTACAAGGGACCACGATTTAGCAGGCACTTTCATCCTGAAGTGATATACACTTCAAGGCCTGTGGAGGAATTTTACTCCTAAACCTTGGAGTTCAGTTATTAACACTGTGCTCCAACAAACTGTGAGCCATCACATCTATAATGCATATAATTGAGAAAGCCTACCCAATAATACATACTCTAGTATGGTGTTCGGGCAACACACACCTTCTTCTTGGCAGGGTTCTGGTCATTATCTTCGTCATTGAAAGGGAGGGGTATGGGAGCTGCAGCAGAGTCTGAGGTGTGTGTGTGTGGGGGGACTGTTTTGGGTAAGGCTTGATGTTGAAGCTGTCCTTACCCTTTACGCCACCCCTCATCCTAAATCATTAGGGGTATGTATGAGCAGGGGTTGGGCAGGGGTTGCAATATTACGGGAACTTTTAATAAATTCCAGGGATTTACAGAAATTCCTGTTGGAAGATTCCCCAAATCAGGAGGGAATAAGCAGGAATTCCAGAATCCTGGAATTCTTCAACCCTACTTCTGCTTACTCTAGGTGCACGGATGAGGGCAAAGTTCAGGCACAGGTAGCCCTGGGTTGGGTGCAGTCTGCTGGCGTCCGAACCCTTGCTCCTGCCCTTTCGGCCCCAGCGAGGAGCTCCATGAGTGGGCCCTTTGTCCTGGTCCAGTGGGCCAAAGCGGGAGCGGGCCTCTTCAATGGCGGATGTTTGTTTACAGCCCTGTCAGCTCCCATTTGCGCCCGGCACATCGACAACCTCTGATGTGCTAATCACCGCCGCCGTGAGGGAGGGAGGGAGGGAGAGAGAGAGCGGATAGATGTCGATCGGCTCCCCGAGCCTTTCCATGCGTGCACACACACACACAATGTTCAGGAGATGGAGACCTAATTCCTTTTATCTGTGTCCGGGAGCTGATACAAGACAAAGCAATGCAAACCCATGTCAGTAGAGCAGCAGCACAACTCCCAGACCTATCTATGCATCACAGAGATGAGAGAGAGAGAGAGAGAGAGAGAGAGAGAGAGAGAGAGAGAGAGAGAGAGAGAGAGAGAGAGAGAGAGAGAGAGAGCCCTGGATACACAGAGAGCAGTGGAGGCTGGTGAGGGGATGTGTTTGATGTATTTAATACCATTCCACTGATTCCGCTACATTCATTACCATTAGCGCCTTTCATTACCATTAGGGGTACATTTAATTTATGTACCCCTAATTGCACCGAAAACATCTGTTTATCCTACAGCTATTGTAAGCAGTAATCATGAGCCTATAAACCAGAGTTACACTGTTAACACTGAGGCAGTGTGCAATAGTAGGAAGACCATATTATGCAGCTCACCCTGCACTATCAGCTCCAATGTAAATAACATGAGGAAGTCTACCTCTGGTAAGCTTCCCAGTAAAGCATTAAAAACAATCAAGCAACCCAGAAAAGTGCTAAAAAGACCCCATATTAACATAAGCAGCCTAAGAAACACGGTCCATGAAGTCAATAACTTACTTGTAACAGATGACATTCATATTCTGACTATCTCTGAAACTCAATTAGATGATACCTTTGATGATACAGTGGTAGCAATACATGGTTATAACATCTACTGAAAAGACAGAAATGAAGACAGAGGCGGCGTTGCGGTCTATATTCAGGACCACATTCCTGTAAAGCTTAGAGACGATCTAATGTTAAATACTATTGAAGTAATATGGCTACAGGTTCATCTGCCTCACCTAAAGCCCATTCTGGTGGGAAGCTGCTATAGACCACCAAGTGCTAACAGTCAGTATCTGGATAACATGTGTGAAATGCTTGATAAAGTATATTTTCTGGGTGATTTAAATATTGACTGGCTGTCATCAAGCTGCCCACGCAGGAAAAAACTTCAAACTGTAACCAGTGGCTGCAACCTGGTTCAGGTTATCAGTCAACCTACCAGAATAGTTACAAACAGCACAGGAATGAAATCATCAACATGTATTGATCACATCTTTACTAATGCTGCAGATATTTGCTTTATAGCAGTATCCAAATCCATAGGATGCAGTGATCACAATATAATAGCCATATCTAGGAAAACCAAAGTTCCAAAGGCTGGGCCTAATATAGTGTATAAGAGGTCATACAATAAGTTTTGTAGTGATTCACATGTTGATGATGTAAAGAATAGTTGCTGGTCTGTGGTGTGTAATGAGGAGCAACCAGACGCTGCTGGTCTGTGGTGTGTAATGAGGAGCAACCAGACGCTGCTGGTCTGTGGTGTGTAATGAGGAGCAACCAGACGCTGCTGGTCTGTGGTGTGTAATGAGGACCAACCAGACGCTGCTGGTCTGTGGTGTGTAATGAGGAGCAACCAGACGCTGCTGGTCTGTGGTGTGTAATGAGGAGCAACCAGACGCTGCTGGTCTGTGGTGTGTAATGAGGAGCAACCAGACGCTGCTGGTCTGTGGTGTGTAAGGAGGAGCAACCAGACGCTGCACTTGACGCATTTATGAAACTACTTATTCCAGTTACTAATAAGCACGCACCCATTAAGAAAATGACTGTAAAAACGGTTAAATCCCCTAATTGCGCAGCCAACTCACTCAGGTGCTTCGCTATATCACATTTGACATCGGTCGTAAACTTGAGTTCATTTGCACACAATTTTCGGAGGTCACTTTCAATGAGAGGTCGACCGATTATGATTTTTCAACGCCTATACCGATTATTGGAGGACCAAAAGGGCCGATACCGATTAATCGGACAATTTTGTAAATGTATTTGTAATAATGACAATTGCAACAATACTGAATGAACACTTATTTTAACTTAATATAATACATCAATAAAATCAATTTAGCCTCAAATAAATAATGAAACATGTTTAATTTGGTTTAAATTATGCAAAAACAAAGTGTTGGAGAAGAAAGTAAAAGTGCAATATGTGCCATGTAAGAAAGCTAACGTTTAAGTTCCTTGCTCAGAACATGAGAACATATGAAAACTGGTGGTTCCTTTTAACATCAGTCTTCAATATTCCCAGGTAAGAAGTTTTAGGTTGTAGTTATTATAGGAATTATAGGACTATTTCCCTCTATACCATTTGTATTTCATTAACCTTTGACTATTGGATGTTCTTATAGGCACTTTAGTATTGCCAGTGTAACAGTATAGCTTCCGTCGCTCTCCTCGCTCCTCCCTGGGCTTGAACCAGGAACACAGCGACAACAGCCACCCTCGAAGCAGCGTTACCCATGCAGAGCATGGGGAACAACCACTCCAAGGCTCAGAGCGAGTGATGTTTGAAATGCTATTAGCGCGCACCCCACTAACTAGCTAGCCATTTCACATCGGTTACACCAGCCTCATCTCGGGATGAGATAAACAGCACAATGCTTGATGCACAACGAAGAGCTGCTGGCAAAACGCACAAAAGTGCTGTTTGAATGAATGCTTACGATCCTGCTGCTGCCTACCACCGCTCACGACTGCGTGGCCACGCACGCCTCCAACTCAATCATCAAGTTTGCGGACGACACAACAGTGGTAGGCTTGATTACCAACAATGACGAGACGGCCTACAGGGAGGAGGTGAGGGCCCTCGGAGTGTGGTGTCAGGAAAATAACCTCACACTCAACGTCAACAAAACTAAGGAGATGATTGTGGACTTCAGGAAACAGCAGAGGGAACACCCCCCTATCCACATCGATGGAACAGTAGTGGAGAGGGTAGCTAGTTTTAAGTTCCTCGGCATACACATCACAGACAAACTGAATTGGTCCACTCACACTGACAGCGTCGTGAAGAAGGCGCAGCAGCGCCTATTCAACCTCAGGAGGCTGAAGAAATTCGGCTTGTCACCAAAAGCACTCACAAACTTCTACAGATGCACAATCGAGAGCATCCTGGCGGGCTGTATCACCGCCTGGTACGGCAACTGCTCCGCCTCAACCGTAAGGCTCTCCAGAGGGTAGTGAGGACTGCACAACGCATCACCGGGGGCAAACTACCTGCCCTCCAGGACACCTACACCACCCGTTGTTACAGGAAGGCCATAAAGATCATCAAGGACATCAACCACCCGAACCACTGCCTGTTCACCCCGCTATCATCCAGAAGGCGAGGTTAGTACAGGTGCATCAAAGCTGGGACCGAGAGACTGAAAAACAGCTTCTATCTCAAGGCCATCAGACTGTTAAACAGCCACCACTAACACTGAGTGGCTGCTGCCAACACACTGTCATTGACACTGACCCAACTCCAGCCATTTTAATAATGGGAATTGATGGGAAATGATGTAAATATATCACTAGCCACTTTAAACAATGCTACCTTATATAATGTTACTTACCCTACATTATTAATCTCATATGCATATGTATATACTGTACTCTACATCATCGACTGCATCCTTATGTAACACATGTATCACTAGCCACTTTAACTATGCCACTTTGTTTACTTTGTCTACACACTCATCTCATATGTATATACTGTACTCGATACCATCTACTGTATGCTGCTCTGTACCATCACTCATTCATATATCCTTATGTACATGTTCCTTATCCCCTTACACTGTGTATAAGACAGTAGTTTTGGAATTGTTAGTTAGATTACTTGTTGGTTATCACTGCATTGTCGGAACTAGAAGCACAAGCATTTCGTTACACTCGCATTAACATCTGCTAACCATGTGTATGTGACAAATAAAAATTTGATTTGATTTGATTTTCAGATACTTGTATGCTTGTATGCTCAGTCAGATTATATGCCTGCAACGCAGGACACGCAATATAAACTAGTAATATCATCAACAATGTGTAGTTAACTAGTGATTATGATTGATTGATTGTCTAACCCTTATAAGATAAGTTTAATGTTAGCTAGCAACTTACCTTGGCTTACTGCATTCGTTTAACAGGCAGTCTCCTTGTGGAGTGCAATGAGAGGCAGGTGGTTATAGCGTTGGACTAGTTAACTGTAAGGTTGCAAGATTCATCCCCCCGAGCTGACAAGGTGAAAATCTGTCTTTCTGCCCCTGAACGAGGCAGTTAACCCACCGTTCCTAGGCCATCATTGATAATAAGAATGTGTTCTTAACTGACTTGCCTGGTTAAATAAAGATTAAATAAAGGTGTAAAAATATTTTTTTACATTTTTAAAAAATCGGCCAAAGCGGTGTCCAAAAATACAGATTTCCGATTGTTATGAAAACTCTAAATTGGCCCTAATGTGTCAAGAAGCAGTGCGGCTTCGTTGGGTTGTGTCACGACCGTCACCTCTCCCGAGTCCGTACAGCGGTGCAGCGATGAGACAAAATTGGATACCACGAAATTGGGGAGAAACATTGGTAAAAAAAAGAAAAAGAGTAGACCTCCAGTAGAGCTACCCAGAATGCAGTGAGGGACTGGCAGTGGGAAAATCTTGACACTGAGGTAGGGCAGATAATCGTCAACAGCCAGAGGCAGAAAAGGATGGAGCCCCTGTAGCCCCTGTACCCCCCTCTTCCCCCACTGGGGCTAGGCAGGGGGCACCACCTGGTAAAGAGAGAGGGTACAGGGAAACATGTTGTTGTTCAGGCACATGCCCATTTATCAGTGTAACCTCTCTACACTGGCTTCCTGTTAAGGCAAGGGCTGATTTCAAGGTTTTACTGCTAACCTACAAAGCATTACATGGGCTTGCTCCTACCTATCTCTCTGATTTGGTCCTGCCGTACATCCTTATTGTCCCTAGAATTTCTAAGCAAACAGCTGGAGGCAGGGCTTTCTCCTATAGAGCTCTATTTTTATGGAATGGGCTGCCAATCCATGTGAGAGACGCAGACTCACTCTTGACCTTTAAGTCTTTATTGAAGACTCATCTCTTCAGTAGGTCCTATGATTGAGTGTAGTCTGGCCCAGGAGTGTGAAGGTGAACGGAAAGGCACTTTAGCAATGAACCGCCCTTGCTGTCTTTGCCTGGCCGGTTCCCCTCTCTCCACTGGGATTCTCTGCCTCAAACCCTATTACAGGGGCTGAATCACTGGCTTACTGGTGTTCTTCCATGCCGTTCCTAGGAGGGGTGTGTCACTTGGGTGGGTTGAGTCACTGACGTGATCTTCCTGTCCCGGTTGGTGCCCACCCTTGGGTTGTGCCGTGGGGAAAAACTTTGTGGGCTATACTCAGCCTTGTCTCAGGATGTTAAGTTGGTGGTTGAAGATATCCCTCTTGTGGTGTAGGGGCTGTGCTTTGGCAAGGTGGATGGGGTTATATCCTGCCTGTTTGGCTCTGTCCGAGGATATTGTCAGACAGGGCCACAGTGTCTCCCGACCCCTCCTGTCTCAGTCTCCAGTATTTATGCTGCAGTAGTTTATGTGTCAGGGGGCTAGGGTTAGTCTGTTATATCTGACGTATTTCCCCTGTCTCAGTCTCCAGTATTTATTTTGCAGTAGTTTATGTGTCAGGGGGCTAGGGTCAGTCTGTTATATCTGGAGTATTTCCCCTGTCTTATATGATGAATTTAAGTATGATTTCTCTAAATCTCTTTCTTTCTTTCTTTCTTTCTTTCTTTCTTTCTTTCTTTCTCTCAGAGAATGATAGCGGGGTGAACAGGCTGTTGCTCGGGTGGTTGTTGTCCTTGATGATCTTTTTGACCTTCCTGTGACATCGGGTGCTGTAGGTGGCCTGGAGGGCAGGCGGTGTGCCTCCGGTGATGCGTTGGGCAGACCACACACCCCTCTGGCGAGCCCTGTGTTTGCGGACAGTGCAGTTGAAGTACCAGGCAGTGATACAGCCCGACAGGATGCTCTCAATTGTACATCTGTAAAAGTTTGTGAGAGTCTTAGGGACCAAGCCAAATTACTTCAGCCTCCTGAGGTTGAAGAGGCCCTGTGAGAAAGGTACAGATTCTGCAACAAAGTTGTAGTTTTACTGTTCACAACAAACCAGTGGTGGAAAAAGTACTCAGATACTGTACCTTAATAGAAAATGATTCAAGTAAAAGTGAAAGTCACCCAGTAAAATGCTACTTAGTAAAAGTCTAAAAGGATCTTGTTTAAAAAGTACTTGAGGACAGTGGTGGAAAAGAACTCAAATGTATCACTCGCGTAAAAGTAAAAAGTACAATTAAATGCTATACATCGATGTCCTTATATTAAGCAAACCAGACGGCATGACAACATCCTTTACTAAGGCAGTACATGTGTTTAGTTAGTCCGCCAGGTGCTGCGTACCATTTTGCGCAAAGCTCTGTTGGTGTGATCATGGTGTTAGTTACACATTCACCTTCTACTACCATTTCTGTCAAGCCGTCTATGCATACAGTTTGATGCATACGTTGAATAAATCCAATGTATGCACAATGCACCACACTGAACATACTGCAACTTAAGGTAAGGTAAAACGCAATGAAGCTGTCGTGTGATTGAGGCGTAATTGCAAGGCAAACATAGCATTACATTGGGAATTAATGTACTTCTGGTGTTCCAAAAAGCAATGAAGCTGTCGGTGTGATCGAGGCGTAATTGCAAGGCAAACATAGCATTACATTGGGAATTAATGTACTTCTGGTGTTCCAAAAAGCAATGAAGCTGTCGGTGTGATCGAGGCGTAATTGCAAGGCAAACATAGCATTACATTGGAAATTAATGTACTTCTGGTGTTCCAAAAAGCAATGAAGCTGTCGGTTTGATCGAGGCCTGCGCCATGGACCAGAACTATTTTCCCAACTTCTGTCAATTGTTGTTTTGAAAATATGAGGTTGATGGCTAGCTCGCTAGCAAACTAGGTATGTTATTAGATCGCTATAAGAAAATTAGAAAAGCTTATTCAAATGCTGAAATCCCAGATTATTACGCTTATAGGAAAACTCTGCAAAGAAACATAGCAGTTAGCTAAATACCTGAAAGTAACATAAACTCACCCCATTCCGTACAAATGTGCGCAACCGCAACATTCAATCGAGGCTACAAAGAAAACTAATGGGACTGTAGCAACTGTGTTGATGTTAAAATCGGGGGCGTTGAACTAGGTTTCTATTCAAGCGTTGACCGACATGGTAATGGCTCTATAGTATTGGAGAAAAGTTGAAAAAACAGACCCTCCGTTACATCTGGCATGTCATGTCGTAACGTACAGCAAGCATAAAGCAACTATTTCTGTCTTACAATCTCTCTCCACCAGGTGTAGCACTTCTCTCATCCTTTAAAAACAAGAAATGGACAGGGACGGGGGTAAAGGGGGGATACCTAGTAAAAAAAATGTGTCATCATTGCATGCGATCATCATTCTCAAAGCCGCTGTTTACTTCTAAGATCACTTTAGCACCACCCTAAAAACCTGATTCAAATTCGACACAAACCTTCAAATAGGTATGTAATGACATAGGGATAAGTTGATAAGGTGATAAGTTGGACAGATTGAGTGAAAAAAAGCTATTTTCCCACACAACATCTCTCCTTCTCACTATCACACATTAGTTTCGCTTCCCCACCCGCCATTTAAAAAAAGACCAGACGGGGCTCATTGCCTGCTTGAATAATGCAGAAACGGGCAGCGTGGGGGTCATGCAATTGATTCTGTTGGAAAGGGGAGAAATTGTGCTTTACAATGGTATTGACATTACAGTTGATCTGGAAGTATTACGTTTTTGGGGTGCTAAAATAAGGGCAATTGTACGGACCAAGGCGATGTACGCGTTTACATGAGTTTACGTTACTCCTGCTAAATCTCTCCCGGAAGGACAGCGACTGCCACCCGTTTCGGAGTTTATGGTCTTATGGTGCAACCCAGTGGCTGTAAATTTCATTGCACGAAGTTTATCTGGAATGTTAATTCAAAATTGTGTAGGGTTAGGCATAAGATTAGCATTGTGGTTAAGGTTAGGGTTAAGGTACGGCAACTGCTCGGCCTCCGACCGCAAGGCACTTCAGAAGGTAGTGCGTACGACCCAGTACATCCCTGGGGCAAAGCTGCCTGCCATCCAGGACCTCTACACCAGGCGGTGTCAGAAGAAGGCCCTAAAAATTGTCAAAGAATAGCCATTTATTATAAAAATAGATACAACATTATTTAATGTACTGAACATTTACATCACATTTTACACTGAGTACAGTATTGTTTTCACCCATTTTATTTTTTTACATTTTTTTATTTCACCTTTATTTAACCAGGTAGGCTAGTTGAGAACGTTCTCATTTGCAACTGCCAAGATAAAGCATAGCAATTCGACACATACAACAACACAGATTTACACAAGGAATAAACAAAACATAGTCAATAATACAGTAGAACAAAAATACAGTTAGTGCAAATTAGATAAGATAAGGGAGTTAAGACAATAAATAGGCCATGGTGGCGAAGTAATTACAATATATCAATTAAACACTGGAATGGTAGATGTGCAGAAGATGAATGTGCAAGTAGAGATACTGGGGTGCAAAGGAGCAAAATAAATAGATAAATACTGTATGGGGATGAGGTAGGTAAATAGATGGGCTGTGGACAGGTACAGTGATCTGCTGCTCTGACAGCTGGTGCTTAAAGCCATACATAGATTTTTTATTGATTTATTTATTTCACCTTTATTTAACCAGGTAGGCTAGTTGAGAACAAGTTCTCATTTGCAACTGCGACCTGGCCAAAATAAAGCATAGCAGTGTGAACAGACAACAACACAGAGTTACACATGGAGTAAACAATTAACAAGTCAATAACACAGTAGAAAAAAATGGGCAGTCTATATACAATGTGTGCAAAAGGCATGAGGAGGTAGGCGAATAATACAATTTTGCAGATTAACACTGGAGTGATAAATGATCAGATGGTCATGTACAGGTAGAGATATTGGTGTGCAAAAGAGCAGAAAAGTAAATAAATAAAAAACAGTATAAAAACAGTATGGGGATGAGGTAGGTGAAAATGGGTGGGCTATTTACCAATAGACTATGTACAGCTGCAGCGATCGGTTAGCTGCTCGGATAGATAACCTTTGATAAACAATTAAAACGTTTTTATCTTTATTTAACTAGTCAAGAATAAATTGTTATTTACAATGATGGCCTACACCGGCCAAACCCAGACAACACTGGGCCAATTGTGCCCCCCCCCCCTCAACAGCCTGAATTGAACCATGGTGTCTGTAGTGATGTCTTAAGCACTGAGATGAAGTGTGTTAGGCCGCAAAGCCACCCGGGAGCCCAAATCACCCTCTGAAAATAGTTGACAAAGCCAGGTCCGTGTGGATGCCACCACCATCTTCAGGCTGCCGGCCTTTTGATCCTTAAAATAAAATTCATAGAGCACATTATCGTTAATCATATTCTACAATGTATTACAGTGCTATTCATTACATTCACAATGAGAGAACAATGCATGTCTTTTATTGTACTTAGAGTTTTTCTGTATTCTTCAGGTACAGTAACATAATATTAGGACATAAAATAAAATACAACTAATTAATCTTACGGGATGAGTTCAATAGCATCCTGTACCCATTTCTGGTTGGTGTCGGCACAGGCAGGTTTGTCCCAATCCCTTTTCACAGTGGTGAATCTACGAGAGAGAGGAGAGAAGAATTTAGAAACATTAAACATTCCTGACATCAGTTTCAACAATCAATCTGAACATGTGTCTGGTAGCCCTTTCCTGCAGTCAAATCACATAGTGGCCTCATGGGTGGAATGTTATCAGAATTTCAGAGTTAATAAAAATTATTTTAGAAAATCAGCCAAAAATGTGGTGTTTCTCATTCAAACAGTTACGTTACAGTTCAGTCTTCTGTGATGTATATAAAGTGTAATATTGGGAGGCAAACTCAAAATGTAATACATTTAAACTCTATATCTGACATGGTACAGGTGTCCTCTTTTTTTTAAGCCCATAACCATGTGTGAGGTATATACTTTTGTTTCAAAGTAGATTTGTTTAAGACTACCAATAAACACTCTGTGTGACCCTGATTTACTGTAGCCCACTGCCATGAATGGTTAACTTGAACATTCAGAAAATAATCTCTTCTAAAACATATTAGAAAATAGGAAATAGCTGAATAAAACATCTGCTCTTCCTAGTTGTATTTAGTTTTGTTTAGTCAGCCTCATCTTGGGGATGGGGTCCTTTTGGTATTTTGTGCAACATGTTGTGTTCTGTGCATTCTTGTGCATACCTATTTTCAGAGGACCTGAACAACACAAACATCACAGATATTAAGACAAATTATAAGACAATACAAAAAAGTTAAACTGGGGAAACTGAAATATGACTAAGCCAACATTGATGGTAGCGAACAGCACATTTGATGACAGTTCCTGTCCTATTTACTAGTTTCACCCAGAGTCATCAGTGCCAACAACAGTAGCAGCAGAGCAGAGAGAGTCACAACAAGCTTTGCCATCTTGTCAGGTTCAGAGGTCGAGGCAGGTAGTGAAGTTCAACAGATACCTGGAACTCTCTCCTCAGAATGAGATTCCAAGATGGTCTGATCCAATGATCTGGAATTCTAGTTTAAATACTTTCTCAGTTGGAAATATGATGACCTTTTCTGGACCGCAGACCCAGTGGTTGAGGAACAAGGTGGATTTTTATTTGGGTCATGGAGGGAAGTGTGACAAACAGGCCCCATTGTTTGTAACTTGGTACAAAACCCACTTCCACTCTCTGGCCTCGTCAAGAATTTACAGCAACTATATGTTGGTGCGTGTCAGCAACAAATGAAGGAAGATGTTAATTGTTGTACTACACGCTTTGAAAAAAAGTTGCCATCTAGAACCTTTTTTGTTCCAGGTAGAAAATATTTGGGTTCCATATAGAACCCTTTCCACAGAAGGTTCTACATGGAACCCAAAAGGTTCTACCTGGAACCAAAAAGGGTGTTCCTACAGTATGGGGACAGCCAAAGAAGCTATTTGGAAGGCTTTTTTCTGAGAGTGTAGATCATGACATAATGTTGGTATCGTGTGACATAATGTGATGTTATGTACAGTAGCCTTAAAAATAAGTTTGCGTGTTCAATTCAAATACAATAAATCTTGACCGTTGTGATTAGCAGGCCTACTGTATGTACTGTAGGAGATACTTTTCCATGTATCGCAACTGTAATATCAGCTACTGATATTACAAAAAGAGAACACTTGACTGCAAGAATCCTTTGATATATTAGATATAAAACAAGTAGCAGTGGAAATGAAGCTTTTTCTCATCACTTCAGTTCATTGAAGTGGTCTTCAATGGCTCTGTGAATGGAAATGATCCTTCAGGTAGTCTTTCAATCAGTATTGTGATCTCTGTTGTACATGATTGAAAGATGACCTGTAAGTAGTAATAGTAGAAATGGCTTTTTGTCATTTTATTTACAAAGGGTATTTCTATAGCAGAAAACAAGAAAAAGCCAACAATCTTACCGTTCTCCAAAGTGGAAGAACCATACACTGCCAAATATTATGAAGCTGAGACCATGTTTTGAAATGGTAGACCTACAGTAGTTCTATGTCATTGTTTAACGTCCCCATCTTGATATACATGAACATGTAAAAAATGAGCGTATCGTGTGACAAACTCAAGGGGGAAAAGGTTGTGGTTGTCACAGGGACAGTTATGGTGCAACAACTGAAGAGGAACTGTTAAAACCCCTTCATCATGACCTCTTTAGTTGTCACAGAAACACTTTTCCACATTTGAGTTGACGGCATCAATACATTCTGTGTTCCACTGACCTAGAAAATAACCATATTATCAAGACAACCTACACGTAACAGCCCACGTCCCTGCACTTCAGTTCACAAGGTCTAAGCCACCAACCTGATCTCAGAGCATTTCATATTATTCTGTACGTAAATCCCAGACACTCTATTTAGAATGATAGGTTATGTTTGGTATAGTTTGGTATAGTTTGGTATAGTTACATAAGACAGATGGTTACCTAATGCAACAATGAAAAGAGGGTGGTTGATCAGGGTGGACAGGCAGGCATGCAACGCCAACGTCTAGCAACCCAAAGGTTTCAAGTTCTAACTGCATCATGGACAATTTGAGCAAATAAGCGAATGTTCAACTACTTACTACTTTTTAGGTGCTTTGGAACTAAGGTGGCTTGCTACAGTATTCACCCCCAAAATTTATTTTTTGGGGGAAGGTTGTGTCATTTGATATACACAACATGCCTACCACTTTGAAAATGCATTATTTTTTAAAAATTGTGAAACAAACAAGAAATAAGACAAAAAAAACAGAAAACTTGAGCGTGCATAACTATTCACCCCCCTCCCCCAAAGGCAATACTTTGTAGAGCCACCTGTTGCAGCAATTACAGCTGCACGTCTTCGTAATACCCCTTGTTTGATGGTGTTGCAGACTCTGGGGCCTTTCAGAACAAGTGTATATATACTGAGATCATGTGACAGATCATGTGACACTTAAATTGCACACAGGTGATCTTTATTTAACTAATTACGTGACTTCTTAAGGTAATTGGTTGCACCAAATCTTATTTAGGGGCTTCAGAGCAAAGGGGGTGAATGCATATGCACCACCTTTCCATTTTTCATTTAAAAAATGTTTAGAATAAAACATATATTTTGTGTATGTCCATTACATGAAATCCAAATGAAAGTCAATTTAAATGACAGGTTGTAATGCAACAAAATAGGAAAAGGGACAAGGGGGTGAATACTTTTGCAAGGCACTGTACTTAGCATGTTAGCTAACCCGTCCCCTAACCTTAACCCTTTATCCTAACTCCTAAACTTCAGTCTAACCCCTAACGTTAGTACCTATTCACCTAGCAAGAAATTGAAACATATCATATACTTTGCAAATTCGGAGCATATCATACGAAATACAGTGTTTCAGAATGTCATAATCATATGAAATGCTCTGAGACCAGGTTGCAGTCACACACACTCACACATAGAAAGGGACTATTGTATTTATCAGATAAGATATTACATTCCTCTGTTGTATTTCAGTACAAATCAAATCAACGTTTATTGGTCGAGCGCACAAATTTGCAGATGTTATGCTTGTGTTTCTAGCTCTAACAGTGCAGTAATACCTAGCAATTGTAAATCAAGAATACACACATCAATCCCATTTATAATCCCCTGCTGAACAGGTTAGAGGAGTGTTCCTCTAGTATAGAATGTTGACCATCAGTCAGAGCTGTAGAATTAGGAATTACAACTCAGAGCCCTGGGGTCATTATGTCATCATAGGTGTCATACGTCTTGTAAGAAAAGTTCTTGCTGATCCTCAGTGCAACACCCTGTGGTGAAATTAAAGTTCTTTACTGGTTCTGTGGTGCTATTGTGGTTTGTTTGATATCTAACAGTCCAATCACATATTTTCTCATCAATATCACCATCTTAAATACAGTGCCTTGCGAAAGTATTCGGCCCCCTTGAACTTTGCGACCTTTTGCCACATTTCAGGCTTCAAACATAAAGATATAAAACTGTATTTTTTGATATTTAAAACTTTTTTAGCAAAAACTGAAAAATTGGGCGTGTAAAATTATTCAGCCCCTTTACTTTCAGTGCAGCAAACTCTCTCCAGAAGTTCAGTGAGGATCTCTGAATGATCCAATGTTGACCTAAATGACTAATGATGATAAATACAATGAAATGGAAGGAGTATCAGACCACTGCAAATCTACCAAGACCTGGCCGTCCCTCTAAATTTTTAGCTCATACAAGGAGAAGACTGATCAGAGATGCAGCCAAGAGGCCCATGATCACTCTGGATGAACTGCAGAGATCTACAGCTGAGGTGGGAGACTCTGTCCATAGGACAACAATCAGTCGTATATTGCACAAATCTGGCCTTTATGGAAGAGTGGCAAGAAGAAAGCCATTTCTTAAAGATATCCATAAAAAGTGTTATTTAAAGTTTGCCACAAGCCACCTGGGAGACACACCAAACATGTGGAAGAAGGTGCTCTGGTCAGATGAAACCAAAATTGAACTTTTTGGCAACAATGCAAAACGTTATGTTTGGCGTAAAAGCAACACAGCTCATCACCCTGAACACACAATCCCCACTGTCAAACATGGTGGAGGCAGCATCATGGTTTGGGCCTGCTTTTCTTCAGCAGGGACAGGGAAGATGGTTAAAATTGATGGGAAGATGGATGGAGCCAAATACAGGACCATTCTGGAAGAAAACCTGGAGTCTGCAAAAGACCTGAGACTGGGACGGAGACCTGGCCTTGATGGTTGGATACCATGTGCAATAACTTCTACCTGGCTAACAACAGGAGATTCATACAACTGCTTCTTCTTGTTCCTTTTGAGGTTTTAGGAAAGAGTTGATGTTGTGACAAATGCATATTCATTCAAAACAATCAGATATATGACTATTTACAAGAGCTATTCATATTCATCTATTAATGTTAAAGATAGGGCTGACTACTGCCCCCTTTGGAGGAATTGCGTGCCCATAGTAAACAGAAAAAAAATCTGTCAAAAATTGCTAATATATGCATATAATAACTATTATTGAATAGAAAACACTCTAAAGCTTCTAAAACCGTTTAAATTTTGTCTTTATGTAAAGCAGAACTCTCAGGGCAGCAATTCTCCCAAACTCTCTCTTGTCATCAGAAAAGTTGGCCCAACTTTGACGTCATCGCCCCCACCCTTTCCAAGCAGCTACAGACCTGGGAACAGTTTCTATGTCTTCAGCGCGATGTCTGCTTTCAATGGGGCTTCTCATTGTGAGAATCGTGCGCCCACGAGACCTTTGGCGGGCTGAAACCTTCCGGTCACGCGAAAATGCAGGTACTTTCATGCTCGTGTCGGCTCCAGTGCTCTCTTTCTTCCAGGATTGACCAAACGATGTCGGTGTTTCTGTTCGTGCTAAGGATTGTTTTCCACGTTTATAACATGCTAAAGCTTGATTCTGAACTTAGTTTGACCAGTTTAGTCGACATATAATATGTAATTTAGAAGTTGTGGTGCGCATCCACTAGAATTTTGGCTGCATTTCAACCGAAATTTGTCGCGTTTGATAACCTAAAGACACAGACTTCAAAACTAAACGTTGTTTTTGGTAAGTATGACTACTTCCAGGTCTTCTGATGGAAGAACATCAAAGGTAAGGGAATATTTATGTGGTAAATTTGGGTTTCTGTGGACTCCAAGATAGAGGAGACATAATGCTAATTTCTGAGCGCCGTCTCATATTATAGCCTAGTGAACGAATTCTGTAACGTTAATAATACATGTAACACAGCGGTTGCATTAAGAAGAAGTGTATCTTTCTATATATATGTAGAACATGTATATTTAGTCAAAGTTTATGATGTGTATTGCTTGTTATCTGACGTTATCTGCCGGTGCTATCGTCATTTCTCCGGACAGTTGAGTAGCATTTTTTGAACATTGCGTCATTGTAAACAGAGATTTATGGATATAAATAGCATATTATTGAAAACAAAAACATAAATGTACTGTGTAACATGTTCTATTACTGTCATCTGATGAAGATTTTCAAAAGGTTAGTGAATTATTTTTCTTTTAATCCTGTGTTTGTTGATTGCATATTTTGTTGGTGGTGGTTTGACATAAATATGTGCTATGTTTTCGCCGTAAAACATTTTAGAAATATGACTTGCTGGCTGGATGAACAAGCTGTTTATCTTTCATTTGAGCTTTTGGACTTGTTAATGTGTGGAGGTTAAATATTTCTAAGAATATTCTAAGAATATTTTTGCATTCCATGCGCCACCGTTTCAGCTGAACGTGGGAGGGGTAGTTCCCAAATGGGTTTAAGGTAGCACAACCAAGAGGAACCAATGACATCAGCACTGAGTCAAGGACCATATCACCTCCACCCTACCTGACACCCTAGACCCACTCCAATTTGCTTACCGCCCAAATAGGTCCACAGACGATGCAATCTCAACCACACTGCACACTGCCCTAACTCATCTGGACAAGAGGAATACCTATGTGAGAATGCTGTTCATCGACTACAGCTCAGCATTTAACACCATAGTACCCTCCAAACTCGTCATCAAGCTCAAGACCCTGGGTCTCGACCCAGCCCTGTGCAACTTGGTACTGGACTTCCTGACGGGCCGCCCCCAGGTGGTGAGGGTAGGTAACAACATCTCCACCCCGCTGATCCTCAACACTGGGGCCCCACAAGGGTGCGTTCTGAGCCCTCTCCTGTACTCCCTGTTCACCCATGACTGCGTGGCCACGCACACCTCCAACTCAATCATCAAGTTTGCGGACAACACTACAGTGCTAGGCTTGATTACCAACAACTACGAGATGGCCTACAGGGAGGAGGTGAGGGCCCTCGGAGTGTGGTGTCAGGAAAATAACCTCACACTCAACGTCAACAAAACTAAGGAGATGATTGTGGACTTCAGGAAACAGCAGAGCGAACACCCCCCTATCCACATCGATGGGACAGTAGTGGAGAGGGTAGCAAGTTTTAAGTTCCTCGGCCTACACATCACAGACAAACGGAATTGGTCCACCCACACAGACAGCATTGTGAAGAAGGCGCAGCAGCGCAGAAGGCGCTTAAACCTCAGGAGGCTGAAGAAATTTGGCTTGTCACCAAAAACACTCACAAACTTCTACAGATGCACAATCGAGAGCATCTTGTCGGGCTGTATCACCGCCTGGTATGGCAACTGCTCCGCCCACAACTGTAAGGCTCTCCAGAGTGAGGTCTGCACAATGCATCACCGGGGGCAAACTACCTGCCCTCCAGGACACTTACACCACCCGATGTCACAGGAACGCCATAAAGATCATCAAGGACAACAACCACCCGAGCCACTGCCTGTTCACCCCGCTATCATCCAGAAGGCGAGGTCAGTACAGGTGCATCAAAGCTGGGACCGAGAGACTGAAAAACAGCTTCTATCTCAAAGCCATCAGACTGTTAAACAGCCACCACTAACATTGAGTGGCTGCTGCCAACACACTGACTCAACTCCAGCCACTTTAATAATGGGAATTGATGGAAATTGATGTAAAATATATCACTAGCCACTTTAACCTCTTGCTCCTACCTGACACGCAGGCGTCCCATCTAGACATCTGGAAATGCAAATGCACTACGCTAAATGCTAATAGTACTAGTTAAAACTCAATCGTTCATTAAAATACACATGCAGGGTATTGAATTAAAGCTACACTCGTTGTGAATCCAGGAAACAATACAGTAGAAACAAGTCTATATACGATGTGAGCAAATGAGGTGAGATAAGGGAGTTAAATGTAGGTAAAGGCAAAAAAAGGCCATGGTGGCAAAGTAAATACAATAAGGCAAGTAACACTGGAATGGTAGATTTGCATTGGAAGAATGTGCAAAGTAGAAATAAAAATAATGGGGTGCAAAGGAGCAAAATAAATCAATAATTAAAATAAAATAAATACAGTAGGGAAAGAGGTAGTTGTTTGGGCTAAATTATAGGTGGGCTATGTACAGGTGCAGTAATCTGTGAGCTGCTCTGACAGCTGGTGCTTAAAGATAGTGAAGGAGATAAGTGTTTCCAGTTTCAGAGATTTTTTGTAGTTCGTTCCAGTCATTGGCAGCAGAGAACTGGAAGGAGAGGCGGCCAAAGAAAGAATTGGTTTTAGTGGTGACCAGAGAGATATACCTGCTGGAGTGCGTGCTACAGGTGGGTGATGCTATGGTGACCAGCGAGCTGAGATAAGGGGGGACTTTTACCTAGCAGGGTCTTGTAGATGACATGGAGCCAGTGGGTTTGGCGACGAGTATGAAGCGAGGGCCAGCCAACGAGAGCGTACAGGTCACAGTGGTGGGTAGTACATGGGGCTTTGGTGACAAAATGGATGGCACTGTGATAGACTGTATCCAATTTGTTGAGTAGGGTATTGGAAGCTATTTTGTAAATTACATCGCCAAAGTCGGTCAGTAATACAAGGGTATGTTTGGCAGCATGAGTGAAGGATGCTTTGTTGCGAAATAGGAAGCTAATTCTAGATTTAACTTTGGATTGGTGATGTTTGATGTGGGTCTGGAAGGAGAGTTTACAGTCCGACCAGACACCTAGGTATTTGTCCACGTATTCTAAGTCAGAGCCGTCCAGAGTAGTGATGTTAGACAGGCGGGCAGGTGCGGCAGCGATCGGTTGAAGAGCATGCATTTAGTTTTACTTGTATTTAAGAGCAATTGGAGGCCACGGAAGGAGAGTTGTATGGCATTGAAGCTTGCCTGGAGGGTTGTTAACACAGTGTCCAATGAAGGCCCCGAAGTATACAGAATGGTGTCGTCTGCGTAGTGGTGGATCAGAGACTCACCAGCAGCAAGAGAGACATCATTGATGTATACAGAGAAGAGAGTCGGTCCAAGAATTGAACCCTGTGGCACCCCCATAGAGACTGCCAGAGGTCCGGACAGCAGACCCTCCGATTTGACACACGGCACTCTAGCCGAGAAGTAGTTGGTGAACCAGGCGAGGCAATCATTTGAGAAACCAAGGCTGTCGAGTCTGCCGATGAGGATGTGGTGATTGACAGAGTCGAAAGCCTTGGCCAGATAAATTAATACGGCAGCACAGTAATGTTTCTTATCGATGGTGGTTAAGATATCATTTAGGACCTTGAGCGTGGCTGAGATGCACCCATGACCAGCTCTGAAACCAGACTGCATAGCAGAGAGGGTATGGTGAGATTCGAAATAGTCGGTAATCTGTTTGTTGACTTGGCTTTCGAAGAACTTAGAAAGGCAGGGTAGGATATAGGTCTGTAGCAGTTTGGGTCAAGAGTGTCCCCCCCCTTTAAAGAGGGGGGATGACCGCAGTTGCTTTCCAATATTTGGGAAACTCAGATGACACGAAAGAGAGGTTGAACAGGCTAGTAATAGGGGTGACAACAATTTCGGCAGATAATTTGACAAAGAAAGGGTCCAGATTGTCTAGCCCAGCTGATTTGTTGGGGTCCAGATTTTGCAGCTCTTTCAGAACATCAGCTGACTGGATTTGGGAGAAGGAGAAATGGGGAAGGCTTGGGCGAGTTGCTGTGGGGGGGTGCAGTGCTGTTGACCGGGGTAGGGATAGCCAGGTGGAAAGCATAGCCAGCCGTAGAAAAATGATTATTGAAATTCTCAATAATAGTGGATTTATCAGTGGTGACAGTGTTTCCTATCTTCAGTGCAGTGGGCAGCTGGGAGGAGGTGTTCTTATTCTCCATGGACTTTACAGTGTTCCAGAACTTTTTTGAGTTAGTGTTGCAGGAAGCAAATTTCTGCTTGAAAAAGCTAGCCTTGGCTTTTCTAAATGCCTGTGTATAATGGTTTCTAGCTTCCCTGAAAATCTGCATATCACGGGGGCTGTTCGATGCTAATGCAGAACGCCATAGGATGTTTTTGTGTTGGTTATGGGCAGTCAGGTCTGGGGAGAACCTAGGGCTATATTTCTTCCTGGTTCTAAATTTCTTGAATGGGGCATGCTTATTTAAGATGGTTAGGAAGGCATTTGAAAAAAAATAACCAGGCATTCACTACTGACAGAATGAGATCAATATCCTTCCAGGATACCCCGGCCAGGTCAATTAGAAAGGCCTGCTCGCTGAAGAGTTTCGGGGAGCGTTTGACAGTGATGAGTGGAAGTCGTTTGACCGCTGACCAATTACGGATGCAGGCAAAGATGCAGTGATCGCTGAGATCTTGGTTGAAGACAGCGGAGGTGTATTTAGAGGGCAAGTTGGTTAGGATGATATCTATGAGGGTGCCCGTGTTTACGGATTTGGGGAGGTACCTGGTAGGTTCATTGATAATTTGTGTGAGATTGAGGGCATCAAGCTTAGATTGTAGGATGGCTGGGGTGTTAAGCATGTTCCAGTTTAGGTCGCCTAGCAGCACGAGCTCTGAAGATAGATGGGGGGCAATCAGTTCACACATGGTGTCCAGAGAACAGCTGGGGGCAGAGGGTGGTCTATAGCAGGCGGCAACGGTGAGAGACTTGTTTTTAGAGAGGTGTATTTTTAAAAGTAGAAGTTCAAATTGTTTGGGTACAGACCTGGATAGTTGGACAGAACTCTGCAGGCTATCTTTGCAGTAGATTGCAACACCGCCCCCTTTGGCAGTTCTATCTTGTCTGAAAATGTTGTAGTTAGGGATGAATATTTCAGAATTTTTGGTGGTCTTCCTCAGCCAGGATTCAGACACAGCTAGAACATCCGGGTTGGCAGAGTGTGCTAAAGCAGTGAATAAAACAAACTTAGGGAGGAGGCTTCTAATGTTAACATGCATGAAACCAAGGCGGTTACAGAAGTCATCAAAAGAGAGTGCCTGGGGAATAGGAGTGGAGCTAGGCACTGCAGGGCCTGGATTCACCTCTACATCACCAGAGGAAAAGAGGAGGAGTAGGATAAGGGTACGGCTAAAAGCAATGAGAATTGGTCGTCTAGAACGTCTGGAACAGAGAGTAAAAGGAGGTTTCTGGGGGCGATAAAATAGCTTCAAGGCATAATGTACAGACAAAGGTATGGTAGGATGTGAATACAGTGGAGGTAAACCTAGGTATTGAGTGATGATGGGAGAGATATTGTCTAAAGAAAAATCATTGAAACCAGGAGATGTGTCATCACATGTGTGGGTGGTGGAACTAATAAGTTGGATAAGGTTTAGTGAGCAGGACTAGAGGCTCTACAGTGAAATAAGCCAATAAACACTAACCAGAACAGCAATGGACAAGGCATATTGACATTAAGCAGATGCATGCTTAGTCGAGTGATGAAAAGGGTCCAGTGAGTAGTGAGGTTGGTTGGGGTCACGGTGATTCAGACAGCTAGATGGGCCATCGGTAACAAGCTAGCATAGGATGGAGGTCTGTTTTTAGCCACCTCGTGCATTTCCATCGGTAGGGCTAGTGGGGTTCCGTGTGGTAGAGGGGATCAATCCAATTCTCAAAAAAAATAGATATAGTTATAGAGGCCCAAGAAAAAAAGAAAAAAATTGTCCGATAGGTCTATTCAGATAGCAGCCGATAAGACAGCTAACGATTAGCGGACCGCAGATGGGCGTTCAGGTAACGTCGTGACGGAGGAGCCAGCTGGATAACTCCCTCGGGCAGATAACGTCGGTAGTCCCGTTGTGAAGGACCGGTGGGGCTCCGCGTTGGCAGTAAAACGGGTCCGGATAGGTGATTGTAGCCCATGAGTGACTGATGGAACTCTTCAGCTGGCTAGCTCCGGAATAATTGATGTTTGCTCCGGACTAGACGTAAGCCGATAGTCACACGGATAGCAGCTAGCTAGCTGCGAGATCCAGGTATAAATGTCCAGAGCTTGAGGTTGAAATCCGGAGACACGGAGAGAAAAATACGTCCGGTATGTTCCGGTCCGAGCCACGCCGTACAAAACTGATAGATTTTAGAGCTAAAGGATAGCTGATGACCACAAATCTTGGTTAGCTGAATACTAACGATTAGCCAGTAAAGAAGCTAACTAGCTGCTGGCTAGCTTCTGATTAGTGTTATGCAGGTGAATGAGGACCCAAAAGCGACTTGGCGAAAACAGAGTTTTTAATCCAGTAAAGATACTTTACAAAACAAAAGGCATAATACTACTCGTAAAGACGAGAACAGACTGGAGACTTGATCAAGAACTGCAGGTTGCCTCGGGAAGGCACTTGAACCTAGCAGACTCAGACACCTGCTCACCACGCAGCATCTGAGGGAAACACGACACGACAGGGCAATACATAGACACAGCACGGTGAATTATAGACAAGGATCCGACAGGGCAGGAACGGAAAACAAGGAGAGAAATAGGGACTCTAATCAGGGAAAAGGATCGGGAACAGGTGTGGGAAGACTAAATGATTGATTAGGGGAATAGGAACAGCTGGGAGCAGGAACGGAACGATAGAGAGAAGAGAGAGCGAGAGAGTGAGAGAGGGAGGGGAGAGAGAGGGATAGAAAGACGGAAAGAACCTAATAAGACCAGCAGAGGGAAACGAATAGAAGGGGAAGCACAGGGACAAGACATGATAATCAATGACAAAACATGACAGTACCCCCCCACTCACCGAGCGCCTCCTGGCGCACTCGAGGAGGAACCCTGGCGGCAACGGAGGAAATCATCAATAAGCGAACGGTCCAGCACGTCCCGAGACGGAACCCAACTCCTCTCCTCAGGACCGTAACCCTCCCAATCCACTAAGTATTGGTGACCCCGTCCCCGAGAACGCATGTCCATGATCTTACGTACCTTGTAAATAGGTGCGCTCTCGACAAGGACGGGAGGGGGAGGGAAGACGAACGGGGTGCGAAGAAAGGGCTTGACACAGGAGACATGGAAGACAGGATGGACGCGACGAAGATGTCGCGGAAGAAGCAGTCGCACAGCGACAGGATTGACGACCTGGGAGACACGGAACGGACCAATGAACCGCGGAGTCAACTTACGAGAAGCTGTCGTAAGAGGAAGGTTGCGAGTGGAAAGCCACACTCTCTGGCCGCAACAATACCTTGGACTCTTAATCCTGCGTTTATTGGCGGCTCTCACAGTCTGTGCCCTGTAACGGCAAAGTGCAGACCTCACCCTCCTCCAGGTGCGCTCACAACGTTGGACAAACGCTTGAGCGGAGGGAACGCTGGACTCGGCAAGCTGGGATGAGAACAGAGGAGGCTGGTAACCCAGACTACTCTGAAACGGAGATAACCCGGTAGCAGACGAAGGAAGCGAGTTGTGAGCGTATTCTGCCCAGGGGAGCTGTTCTGCCCAAGACGCAGGGTTTCTGAAAGAAAGGCTGCGTAGTATGCGACCAATCGTCTGATTGGCCCTCTCTGCTTGACCGTTAGACTGGGGATGAAACCCGGAAGAGAGACTGACGGACGCACCAATCAAACGACAGAACTCCCTCCAAAACTGTGACGTGAATTGCGGGCCTCTGTCTGAAACGGCGTCTAACGGGAGGCCATGAATTCTGAACACATTCTCGATGATGATTTGTGCCGTCTCCTTAGCGGAAGGAAGTTTAGCGAGGGGAATGAAATGTGCCGCCTTAGAGAACCTATCGACAACCGTAAGAATCACAGTCTTCCCCGCAGACAAAGGCAGACCGGTAATGAAGTCTAGGGCGATGTGAGACCATGGTCGAGAAGGAATGGGGAGCGGTCTGAGACGACCGGCAGGAGGAGAGTTACCCGACTTAGTCTGCGCGCAGTCCGAACAAGCAGCCACGAAACGGCGCGTGTCACGCTCCTGAGTCGGCCACCAAAAGCGCTGGCGAATAGACGCAAGAGTGCCTCGAACACCGGGATGACCAGCTAACTTGGCAGAGTGAGCCCACTGAAGAACAGCCAGACGAGTGGAAACAGGAACGAAAAGGAGGTTACTAGGACAAGCGCGCGGCGACGCAGTGTGCGTGAGTGCTTGCTTAACCTGTCTTTCAATTCCCCAGACTGTTAACCCGACAACACGCCCATAAGGAAGAATCCCCTCGGGATCAGTAGAAGCCACAGAAGAACTAAACAGACGGGATAAGGCATCAGGCTTGGTGTTTTTGCTACCCGGACGGTAAGAAATCACAAACTCGAAACGAGCGAAAAACAACGCCCAACGAGCTTGACGGGCATTAAGTCGTTTGGCAGAACGGATGTACTCAAGGTTCTTATGGTCTGTCCAAACGACAAAAGGAACGGTCGCCCCCTCCAACCACTGTCGCCATTCGCCTAGGGCTAAGCGGATGGCGAGCAGTTCACGGTTACCCACATCATAGTTGCGCTCAGATGGCGACAGGCGATGAGAAAAATAAGCGCAAGGATGAACCTTATCGTCAGACTGGAAGCGCTGGGATAGAATGGCTCCCACGCCTACCTCTGAAGCGTCAACCTCGACAATGAATTGTCTAGTGACGTCAGGAGTAACGAGGATAGGAGCGGACGTAAAACGTTCTTTTAGAAGATCAAAAGCTCCCTGGGCGGAACCGGACCACTTAAAACACGTCTTGACAGAAGTAAGAGCTGTGAGAGGGGCAGCAACTTGACCGAAATTACGAATGAAACGCCGATAGAAATTAGCGAAACCTAAAAAGCGCTGCAACTCGACACGTGACCTTGGAACGGGCCAATCACTGACAGCTTGGACCTTAGCGGAATCCATCTGAATGCCTTCAGCGGAAATAACGGAACCGAGAAAAGTAACGGAGGAGACATGAAAAGAGCACTTCTCAGCCTTTACGTAGAGACAATTCTCTAAAAGGCGCTGTAGAACACGTCGAACGTGCTGAACATGAATCTCGAGTGACGGTGAAAAAATCAGGATATCGTCAAGATAGACAAAAACAAAGATGTTCAGCATGTCTCTCAGAACATCATTAACTAATGCCTGAAAAACAGCTGGCGCATTGGCGAGACCAAACGGCAGAACCCGGTACTCAAAATGCCCTAACGGAGTGTTAAACGCCGTTTTCCACTCGTCCCCCCTCTCTGATGCGCACGAGATGGTAAGCGTTACGAAGGTCCAACTTAGTAAAGCACCTGGCTCCCTGCAGAATCTCGAAGGCTGATGACATAAGGGGAAGCGGATAACGATTCTTAACCGTTATGTCATTCAGCCCTCGATAATCCACGCAGGGGCGCAGAGTACCGTCCTTCTTCTTAACAAAAAGAACCCCGCCCCGGCCGGAGAGGAAGAAGGCACTATGGTACCGGCGTCAAGAGACACAGATAAATAATCCTCGAGAGCCTTACGTTCGGGAGCCGACAGAGAGTATAGTCTACCCCGAGGAGGAGTGGTCCCCGGAAGGAGATCAATACTACAATCATACGACCGGTGAGGAGGAAGGGAGTTGGCTCGGGACCGACTGAAGACCGTGCGCAGATCATGATATTCCTCCGGCACTCCTGTCAAATCGCCAGGTTCCTCCTGAGAAGTGGGGACAGAAGAAATGGGAGGGATGGCAGACATTAAACACTTCACATGACAAGAAACGTTCCAGGATAGGATAGAATTACTAGACCAATTAATAGAAGGATTATGACATACTAGCCAGGGATGACCCAAAACAACAGGTGTAAAAGGTGAACGAAAAATCAAAAAAGAAATAGTCTCACTGTGGTTACCAGATACTGTGAGAGTTAAAGGTAGTGTCTCAAATCTGATACTGGGAAGATGACTACCATCTAAGGCAAACATGGGCGTAGGCTTGTCTAACTGTCTGAAAGGAATGTCATGTTTCCGAGCCCATGCTTCGTCCATGAAACAACCCTCAGCCCCAGAGTCAATCAAGGCACTGCATGTAGCACCCGAACCGGTCCAGCGTAGATGGACCGACATAGTAGTACAGGATCTAGATGAAGAGACCTGAGTAGTAGCGCTCACCAGTAGCCCTCCGCTTACTGATGAGCTCTGGCCTTTACTGGACATGAATTGACAAAATGTCCATCAAATCCGCAATAGAGGCACAGGCGGTTGGTGATCCTCCGTTCCCTCTCCTTGGTCGAGATGCGAATACCTCCCAGCTGCATGGGCTCAGTCTCTGAGCCAGAGGAGGGAGATGGTTGCGATGCGGAGCAGGGAAACACCGTTGACGCGAGCTCTCTTCCACGAGCTTGGTGACGAAGATCTACCCGTCGTTCTATGCGGATGGCGAGAGCAATCAAAGAGTCCACACTGGAAGGAACCTCCCGAGAGAGAATCTCATCTTTGACCACTGCGTGGAGTCCCTCCAGAAAACGAGCGAGCAGCGCCGGCTCGTTCCAGTCACTAGAGGCAGCAAGAGTGCGAAACTCTATAGAGTAATCCGTTATGGATCGATCACCTTGGCATAGGGAAGCCAGGGCCCTAGAAGCCTCCCCACCAAAAACTGAACGGTCAAAAACCCGAATCATCTCCTCTTTAAAGTTCTGGTAATTGTTAGAACAATCAGCCCTTGCCTCCCAGATAGCTGTGCCCCACTCTCGAGCCCGGCCAGTAAGGAGTGAAATGACGTAAGCAACCCGAGCTCTCTCGCTAGAGTATGTGTTGGGTTGGAGAGAGAACACAATATCACACTGGGTGAGAAAGGAGCGGCACTCCGTGGGCTGCCCGGAGTAGCAAGGTGGGTTATTAACCCTAGGTTCCGGAGGCTCGGCAGGCCAGGAAGTAACAGGTGGCACGAGACGAAGACTCTGGAACTGTCCAGAGAGGTCGGAAACCTGAGCGGCCAGGTTCTCCACGGCATGGCGAGCAGCAGACAATTCCTGCTCGTGTCTGCCGAGCATGGCTCCTTGGATCTCGACGGCAGTGTTACGAGCATCTGTAGTCGCTGGGTCCATTCCTTGGTCGGATCCTTCTGTTATGCAGGTGAATGAGGACCCAAAAGCGACTTGGCGAAAACAGAGTTTTTAATCCAGTAAAGATACTTTACAAAACAAAAGGCATAATACTACTCGTAAAGACGAGAACAGACTGGAGACTTGATCAAGAACTGCAGGTTGCCTCGGGAAGGCACTTGAACCTAGCAGACTCAGACACCTGCTCACCACGCAGCATCTGAGGGAAACACGACACGACAGGGCAATACATAGACACAGCACGGTGAATTATAGACAAGGATCCGACAGGGCAGGAACGGAAAACAAGGAGAGAAATAGGGACTCTAATCAGGGAAAAGGATCGGGAACAGGTGTGGGAAGACTAAATGATTGATTAGGGGAATAGGAACAGCTGGGAGCAGGAACGGAACGATAGAGAGAAGAGAGAGCGAGAGAGTGAGAGAGGGAGGGGGAGAGAGAGGGATAGAAAGAGGGAAAGAACCTAATAAGACCAGCAGAGGGAAACGAATAGAAGGGGAAGCACAGGGACAAGACATGATAATCAATGACAAAACATGACAATTAGCTTCTGGTTAGCTGGTTAGCTGAATCAGCCTGAGTAAACGGTGGCTGTATGTAGCATCGCTACTTTTATAGCCTTGCTACTGTCTATAGTCTGTCTTTTTACTGTTGTTATATTTCTTTACTTACCTATTGTTCATCTAATACCCTTTTTGCACTATTGGTTAGATCCTGTAAGTAACCATTTCACTGTAAGTTCTAAACCTGTTGTATTCAGTGTACGTGACAAATAAACTTTGATTTGATTCGTTTGCTTTACTACTCTCTGTTTATCATATATGCATAGTCACTAAAACTATACATTCATGTACATACTACCTCAATTAGCCCGACTAACCAGTGCTCCCGCACATTGGCTACCCGGACTATCTGCATTGTGTCCCGCCTCCCACCACCCACCAACCCCTGTTTTACGCTACTGCTACTCTCTGTTTATCATATATGCATAGTCACTTTAACCACACCTACATGTACTTACTAACTCAATCAGCCCGACAAACTCGCTACTGTATATAGCCTCACTACTGTTATTACTCACTGTCTTTTTACAGTTGTTTTTATTTCTTTATTCTTTATTATTCTTTGTTCACCTAATACCTATTTTTTACTTAGCAATTGCACTGCTGGTCAGCGGTTGTAAATAAGCATTTCACTGTAAGGTCTACTACACCTGTTGTATTTGGCACATGTGACAAATAAACTTTGATTTGATCTGCTTTGACACTGATGATAGCAAACAGCACATTAGAGTCATCAGTGCCAACAACAGCAGCAGCAGAGTAGAGAGTCACAACAAGCTTTGCCATCTTGTCAGGTTCAGAGGTCAAGGCAGGCAGTGAAGTTCAACAGATACCTGGAACTCTGGGCCTGGATCAAGAATTTACAGCAACTATACAATGATGCATGTCAGCAAAATTCTAAGGGAGATGTTAATGTTGTATAATAGAGGATTACATAACGTTGGGATTGTGTGACGATGTGATGTAATGTACAATTAGCCTTAAAAAGAAGTTTGATTGTTCAATTCAAACACATTTAGTCCGTTGTGATTAGAAGGCCAACTGTATGTAGGAGTTATAGTGAATGTTCCTGAGGGCCTAGTTACAGTTTGGACTTAAATCACCTTGAAAATCTATGACACGACTTCAAAATGACTGTCTAGCAATGATCAACAACCAACTTAAGAAGCAGTGCGGCTTGGTTGGGTTGTGTATCGGAGGACACATTACTTTCAACCTTCGTCTCTCCCGAGCCCGTACAGGAGTTGTCGCGATGAGACAAGATAGTTGCTACTAACAATTGGATACCACAAAATTGGGGAGAAAGAGGGGTAAAAATTTTAACAACAAAACAAAAACAAAAAACATATAAAAACCTTTGTATTTTGATTCAGACAGAGAATAACTGTGATCTCAAATGAACAGCCTGTTTACGCACCCATTCATCAATCTAAGTGACAGTAAATAAAATCCCCATCAAAATACATCAGTTTAAATGAGAGATATCATTTTTGAATGAGCTGCTTCTCAATCCACCACATCCACATATGAGGTGAAAGATGTCAGACCTTGAGAATTCCCCAAAATCTGTCTTCTCACAAAAACGTCTGTAGCGTCTGAATGGTTCTCCGGATCTCTGTTTTGATCTACGTCCCCCACAAGTAACACTGGTGTCAACTTCTGTCTGTAGTGTCTGAACCGTTTGGACTAGAAACTAATACTCCACTAATACCACACTGACTCTCACCAACACAATGGTGTTCTCCGTTTTTCTCTACGAGCCCCACAAGTGTCACGGGACTCGTCTGAAGGTACCAACACAAATGAATAGACGTATGGAGGTAGTTTTGTGCCACCAAAAACATGGGGATATGTATCCCAAAAAACCTAAATATTTCCTGATTTATCTTATATGTCCTAGATGTAGGACAGAAGCTTTTAGGGGTTTTAACACCTTTGCTGTGGTTATGTGTGTATGTGTAACCATGTACCATGTATGTGTAACCATGTACCATGTATGTGTAACCATGTACCCACATCAGTGAAACCACCACAGATCATATCATAGAACATACTGTATGTACAGTTATCAGATGTATCAGTTGGTCCAGGAGGAAACACAGTGCATTGTGCGCCACTCAGAGGAGGCTGATGGAAGGAGCTATAGGAGGATGGGCTCATTCTAATGGCCAAAATGGAATTGATGAAATGGTCCCAAACACATCAAACACATGGAAACAACGTGTTTGACTCTTTTCCATTGATTCCATTCCAGCCATTACAATGAGCCTGTCCTCCTCAAGCCCCTCTCACCAGCCTCCTCTAGCGCCACAGTGATAAAGTCTATTGAGTCAAACCACGGAGCTGCCCCTGTTTATGTCCTATGAAGCTGTGAAAGGGCACATTTGGGGTGGTGATATTTATAAAAAAAATATGTGGAGTTAGATATCAAACAAACCAGAGAATCACCACAGAACCAGTAAAGAACTTTCATTTCACCACAGGGTGTTGCACTGAGGATGAGCAATAACTTTTCTTACAAGACTTATGACAACTATGATGACATAGGCAGAGTGACTCCACCTCAAGTGTAGTATTTAGCGAAAGGCTTGGCATACGCGTACTCAAGCTCACTGGCTATCATTCTGGCGAATGAGAAATAAGTGCACTTAGGCTATCCGGAAGGCCAAAGGTAGTTACTTTAAGGAGGAGTACTCTCTTTGTGGGTCTAACCCCCAAAAAGTTCTGGAAAATGGTTCAAGACCAGGAGAATAAACCCTCCTCCTCCCAGCTGCCCATATCCCTTAATATTGATGATGTGGCTGTTACTGACAAGAAACACATGGCTGAGCTCTATAATCACCACTTCGTTAAGTCAGGATTCCTCAATTTAATTCTCAATTTACATCAACAACATAGCTCAGGCAGTAGGAAGCTCTCTCATCCATTTATATGCAGATGGTACAGTCTTATACTCAGCTGGCCCTCCCCGGATTTTGTGCTAAATGCTCTACAACAAAGCTTTCTTAGTGTCCAACAAGCTTTCTCTACCCTTAACCTTGTTCTGAACACCTCCAAAACAAAGGTCTGGTTTGGTAAGAAGAATGCCCCTCTCACTACAGGTGTTATTACTACCTCTGAGGGTTTAGAGCTGGAGGTAGTCACCTCATACAAGTACTTGGGAGTATGGCTAGACGGTGCACTGTCCTTCTCTCAGCACATATCAACGCTGCAGGCTAAGGTTAAATCTAGACTTGGTTTCCTGTATCGTAATCGCTCCTCTTTTACCCCAGCTGCCAAACTAACTCTGATTCAGATGACCATCCTACACATGCTAGATTACGGAGACATAATTTATAGATCAGCAGGTAAGGGTGCTCTCGAGTGTCTAGACGTTCTTTACCATTCGGCCATCAGATTTGACACCAATGCTCCTTATAGGACACATCACTGCACTCTATACTCTGTAAACTGGTCATCTCTATATACACGTCGCAAGACCCACTGGTTGATGTTTATTAATTAAACCCTCTTAGGCCTCACTCCCCCCTATCTGAGATATCTACTGCAGCCCTCATCCTCCACATACAACACCCGTTCTTGCCAGTCACATTCTGTTAAATGTCCCCAAAGCACACACATCCCTGGGTCGCTCCTCTTTTCAGTTCGCTGCAGCTAGTGACTGGAACGAGCTGCAACAAACACTCAAACTGGACTGATTTATCTCAATCTCTTCATTCAAACACTCAATCATGGACACTCTTACTGACAGTTGTATCTGCTTTGTGTGATGTATTGTTGTCTCTACCTTCTTGCCCTTTGTGTTGTTGTCTGTGACCAATAATGTTTGCACCATGTTTTGTGCTGCTGCCATGTTGTGTTGCTACAATGTTGTTGTTGTGTTGTGTTGCTACCATGCTGTGTTGTCATGTGTTGCTGCCTTGCTATGTTGTTGTCTTTAGGTCTCTCTTTATGTAGTGTTGTGTTGTCTCTCTTGTTGTTGGTGTGATTTGTCCTATATTTATATTGTATTTATTGAATTTATTTAATCCCAGGCCACCGTCCCCGCAGGAGGCCTTTTGCCTTTTGGTAGTCCGTCAATGAAAATAACTGAATTGCCTAGTTAAATAAAGGTTAAATAAATTACAGTTGGATTTTCTAAAGTTTGACAGGTTCTGCTGCCCTCTAGTTGCTAGAGTGAGACTTACATTAGATAGGAGTGGAAACATCAGGGGCCTGTACTAAGAATCAGGTTTGAGGAGATTGCGAGGTAACTTTGTTCAACTATGAGTTCAAATCCTTAAAAGAATAAGTTATTTAGAACCTGGTTCAAGGAGAACCCTTTTAGGTTCCATGTACAACCCTTTCCACAGAGGGTTCAACATGGAACCCAAAATGTATCTATGTGGAATAAAAAAAGGGTTCTCCCCGGAACCAAAAAGGGTTCTCCTACGGGGACAGCCGATGAGCCGTTTTGGAACCAATTTTTTCTAAGAGGGTACATACCCATCTAACTGCCTGTCAGATTGATTTAAGTGGGAAACACATCATGATCTACATCACACCTGGACAATGAACAGCCCCCCCCCCCAAACCTCAAACCCCTGGCTGTTAGAGAGAGAGAGATAGTGCAGGGGAAGGAGGAGAGAGAGGCAGAGAGAGGAGGGAGAGAGAGAGGGGAGAGAGGAGGGAGAGAGAGAGGGGAGAGAGGAGGGAGAGAGAGAGGGGAGAGAGGGAGAGGGAGGAAGATAGAGAGAGAGATTGAGAGAGAGGGAGTAGAGTTGGGGGAGAGAAAGAGAGACGGTTGGGGGGGGAGAGAGCAGGGAGAGAAAGAGAGACGGTTAGGGGGTGAGAGCAGGGAGAGAAAGAGAGACGGTTAGGGGGTGAGAGCAGGGAGAGAAAGAGAGGGAGGAAAAGTGGGAGAGAGGGAAAAGGAGGTAGAGAGAGAAATGGGGAGAGAGGGAAGGAGAGAGATGGTGATAGGGATGAAGAGAGAGAGAGGAAGAGAGCATTTCAACCAACATTTTTGGCTGCATGTCTGTTATGGTTGAGTTGACACACCGGGTCAATAACAGTTGTAATGAGTTTTGGTTCATGTTTCTGAATTGTGATTTCCATCTCTATCTGAGATGCAGAGTACATGGTGTTTTCATACCTCAGACGTTTGATATTCCTATTTAATTGTCCAATGGACTTGGCCTAACAAATATATTCGGTTTAGCACATATGAAGATAACTATGTATTTTATTCCTGTAAATCGACCAATATATTAATACTAGCTGCACCCAGCCCTATGGCAGTAAATCATTGCATCAGATTTTGCAATTCAATGCAATTGTCGCGCCTGCTCCCGCTCCCCCTCCCTGGCGCTTGAAGGCACCAGGCTCCCCAGCATTACGCACTCCTGCCACCGTCAGTACGCATACCTGCCTTTCCCCATCATGTGCATCAGTGTATTATTGGACTCACCTGGACTCACCTGTTTATTACCTCCCCTCTATTTGTCAGTTCCCCATCTCTGTTCCCGACTGCATTGTTTGTCGTCTGTCCGTATGTTTCCCGGGGCTGAGGCTGTTGCTCGTTCCTTGTCTGTTCCTATTAAATGTTGACTCCCGGTCGCTACTTCTCATCTCCAGCGTCGGCTCTTACAGCATTTGAATATTTCATGACTGTAACAATAGAATAATAACTGAATTATATGAATGAAATCACAACAACAAAGCATGAATACATGCTACTAATAATCTATTGTCAACATCCCATCTATTTCAACATTTAGATTTCTTTATCACTGTTCATGTGGATAAACTATTGAATTCTCACAAGAAAATAATTTGGTTAAAAATGCAGAATGAGAACTTCCAGAACTGGAATTTCACTGCTTTGGTAGCAGAGATAACAGTGTGTGTTGTGACACAGTTTGGAATTTGGGAATTTGTTAGCCAGGTAGAAGTTATTGTACATGGTATACAACCATCAAGGCAGGGTCTGTGTAGATTTCAATGTAATCCAAAAATAACAACTTGGAACTTAAACACCATAGACATACAAAGTGAATATACTGTATGTCATCTCTACAAGGCCTTTGGAATAGGAGTGTTTTTTAAGAAACTGTGAGAGTGATTCACCCTCTGCTGACCTCTCATGGTGTAGTGTCCTCTACAGCTACTACATCCACACACTGGTGACCTCTCATGGTGTAGTGTCCTCCACAGTTACTACCTCAATCCATCGGTGACCTCTCATGGTGTAGTGTCCTCCACAGTTTCTACATCCACCCACTGGTGACCTCTCATGGTGTAGTCTCCTCCACAGTTACTACATCCACCCACTGGTGACCTCTCATGGTGTAGTGTCCTACACAGTTACTACATCCACCCACTGGTGCCCTCTCATGGTGTAGTGTCCTCTACAGTTACTACATCCACCCACTGGTGACCTCTCATGGTGTAGTGTCCTCCACAGTTACTACCTCAATCCATCATGTTGGTGACCTCTCATGGTGTAGTGTCCTCCACAGTTCCATCCACCCAGTTTCTACATCCACCCACTGGTGACCTCTCATGGTGTAGTGTCCTCCACAGTTACTACATCCACCCACTGGTGACCTCTCATGGTGTTACTACATCCACTGGTGCCCTCTCAGTGTCCTCCACAGTTACTACATCCACCCACTGGTGACCTCTCATGGTGTAGTGTCCTCCACAGTTACTACATCCACCCACTGGTGACCTCTCATGGTGTAGTGTCCTCTACAGTTACTACATCCACCCACTGGTGACCTCTCATGGTGTAGTGTCCTCCACAGTTACTACATCCACCCACTGGTGACCTCTCATGGTGTAGTGTCCTCCACAGTTACTACATCCACCCACTGGTGCCCTCTCATGGTGTAGTGTCCTCCACAGTTACTACATCCACCCACTGGTGCCCTCTCCACCCATGGTGTAGTGTCCTACACAGTTACTACATCCACCCACTGGTGCCCTCTCATGGTGTAGTGTCCTCCACAGTTACTACATCCACCCACTGGTGACCTACTCATGGTGCCCTCTCAGTGTCTCCTCCTCCACAGTTACTACATCCACCCACTGGTGACCTCTCATGGTGTAGTGTCCTCCACAGTTACTACATCCACCCACTGGTGACCTCTCATGGTGTAGTGTCCTACACAGTTACTACATCCACCCACTGGTGACCTCTCATGGTGTAGTGTCCTACACAGTTACTACATCCACCCACTGGTGACCTCTCATGGTGTAGTGTCCTCCACAGTTACTACATCCACCCACTGGTGACCTCTCATGGTGTAGTGTCCTACACAGTTTCTACATCCACCCACTGGTGCCCTCTCATGTTGTCTCCTCCACAGTTACTACATCCACCCACTGGTGCCCTCTCATGGTGTAGTGTCCTACACAGTTTCTACATCCACCCACTGGTGCCCTCTCATGGTGTAGTGTCCTACACAGTTACTACATCCACCCACTGGTGACCTCTCCACCCATGGTGTAGTGTCCTCCACAGTTACTACATCCACCCACTGGTGACCTCTCATGGTGTAGTGTCCTACACAGTTTCTACATCCACCCACTGGTGCCCTCTCATGTTGTCTCCTCCACAGTTACTACATCCACCCACTGGTGCCCTCTCATGGTGTAGTGTCCTACACAGTTACTACATCCACCCACTGGTGACCTCTCATGGTGTAGTGTCCTACACAGTTTCTACATCCACCCACTGGTGACCTCTCATGGTGTAGTGTCCTACACAGTTACTACATCCACCCACTGGTGCCCTCTCATGTTGTCTCCTCCACAGTTACTACATCCACCCACTGGTGACCTCTCATGGTGTAGTGTCCTACACAGTTACTACATCCACCCACTGGTGCCCTCTCATGTTGTCTCCTCCACAGTTACTACATCCACCCACTGGTGCCCTCTCATGTTGTCTCCTCCACAGTTACTACATCCACCCACTGGTGACCTCTCATGGTGTAGTGTCCTACACAGTTACTACATCCACCCACTGGTGACCTCTCATGGTGTAGTGTCCTACACAGTTACTACATCCACCCACTGGTGCCCTCTCATGTTGTCTCCTCCACAGTTACTACATCCACCCACTGGTGACCTCTCATGGTGTAGTGTCCTACACAGTTACTACATCCACCCACTGGTGCCCTCTCATGTTGTCTCCTACACAGTTACTACATCCACCCACTGGTGCCCTCTCATGTTGTCTCCTCCACAGTTACTACATCCACCCACTGGTGACCTCTCATGGTGTAGTGTCCTCCACAGTTTCTACATCCACCCACTGGTGCCCTCTCATGTTGTCTCCTCCACAGTTACTATTCAATATCTTGTCTCTGTCTGCTTCATCAGTTAGTATCTGTCATTGTGCTGTCCAAGGTTCATCTTCCATTCACCCCTCATACCACACAAGATGAACACACAAAACAAGTGAGAATTCTTAGAAAAATATATTTATTATAGACATAAAATATTAAAGTAACAGTTTAAAGCAACAGATGTGATCAATGATATGATCATACAAAAGACTTTTATGAATAAAATGTTACAACGTGTGCCATTTCTGATGCCCATAAAACGAGATCAAACCATTAAACTCTGCAATGACAAAGCCTATTTCATATACAAACAGGTTATAGTAAAATATATTACATTTAGTATAGACATAAATTGTAACAGTGACAAAAAGCAACAAATGATTTCATGGAAAAAAGTTTAAACATTTCGTTTCCTGTCTTACAATGAGATCTTAACCTTATTGCTCATAAAGCGTTATATTATAACTACATTTTTTTAATTTGCTAAATATATTCATATAAAATCAGCCCAGAAAATATAGGACTAAGAAGATATAGGTAGATGGATAGCAGATGAAACAGGATGGGATATACACTATATACACTGGTTATTAACATGTTCAGCTCCTGACTGTTAAAAACACATGTTCTGCTCCTCTGTATCCAGAACCCATCATCGGATTAGGACTGTGATTTACTGATGTGAACCACCTTGTCCCTGAAATAGATTAGAAAAATTAACATTATTTTCTGTAGTTAAGGCCACTCTTATATTTCAATATCTCCAATTTAGAGGTGTATCTGTTGTAAAATCTGAAACATGTTCAATGTGTCTACATTCAGGAGTACCATCTTTGTTTGTACCATTCATAATAAACAACTATATTCTAAATCCCTTTTAATATTCAAGTGTAAATAGTATAACAGTTGTAATGGTATTTATGAGAGTCATTCTTACCTCAGTCGGTTGACATGATGGATCACCGAGCTCTGGGAAGGATCTGCACACAAATCTTTCCCATTTTTAGTGTGGAATCTGGAAGAGACAAATACAAAACCGTAAGTCTATATTCAACACTCTGTTTTCACAGCATTTTTAACCCATATTTCTATTCAACTATAATTACACTATAATGTATTTTTTGCTGTAAAGAATCCTGAACCTCAATTCAAAAATAACTAATGAAAGATACTCACATGATGGCAGGGATTCTGCAGATTTCAATCGTGGTCTGTAGGGTATATCCTACGATAACTGCAGAAGGTATTTCCCTACCAGTATAACTTTGACAGCAGAATCTTCTACGACGTGCTGTAAAAAATGAACAAATAAACAATTAAAGAGGACTCTTGATGAAGACTAAATATTACTCTAATTGTCCAACAGTTTAGTTCAGTGTTCCAGTAATAACACAGACAGACAGACTAAGACACAACTTTCACTGCAGAATATTGACCTTGTTTAGCTGCAGAAGCCTCAGTAGTGAACAGCCCCACAGCCAGGAGCACGAGCAGCACAATAACAGGGGCTCTGATCTGGGCCATCTCTTCTTCTGTGGTGCTGTGATGTGATGAGCTGCTGTCTTGTCTTCAGACAGAGAGCTTCAGTGGCTGTGTGAGGTCCTACTCCTCACCAGAGCCATATATATACTCCTGGTGCAGGTGGAAACATTCTCTGAGAGGTGAAATGGGCTTTCCTACCCACACCTTAAAACCAAAGTTCCAAAGCAGAATTTCCCCATCACTTTCCCCAATGAGCAACAAAAAGGAACAATATTCTTCAACAGAACAAGAGGGAGAATGTTTTGGGCCCAATCTTTACTTGCTTTTTCATGATCGGCAATCATAGTATTAAGTAATAGTATTAAGTACTAAATATTTAAATGAAGAATTTGTGTTGATACTCTTTATATTTGGCCTTGTGTTTTAGAGTATTGTACTGCTGAAAGGTGAATTTGTCTCCCAGTGTCTGTTGGAAAGCAGACTGGACCAGGTTCTTTTATAACGCTTCGTATTCAATTTCTTTGAAGCATCTTTTGCAGTTTTACTTTGGTACCTTCTTGCAAACTGGATGGATGTTTGGAATGTTTTTATTCTGTACAGGCTTCCTGTCATGTATTGTCATATATTGTCATGTCTTGTCCCTGTGCTTTCTCTTCTATTCGTTTCCCCCTGCTGGTCTTATTAGGTTTCTTTCCCTCTCTCTCTCTATCGTTCCGTTCCTGCTCCCAGCTGTTCCTCATTCTCCTAATGACCTCGTTTACTCTCTCACACCTGTCCCCTATTTTGCCCTCTGATTAGGTCTCTATTTCTCTCTCGGTTTCTGCCTTTGTCCTTGTCGGATTCTTGTTTGCTGTTTGCTGTGTCCTTGTTCCGTCCTGTCGTGTTTTGCCTTATCATCAGATGCTGCGTGTGAGCAGGTGTCTCTGTCCGCTACGGCCCGCGCCTACCTGAAGGAACCTGCAGTCTGTTGCCGCTTATCCTGCAATTACCCTCAACAACTAGAGGATTTATGTTTTCCCCGTTTGGACATTTCCTGTAAAGGATTGAGGATTATGTTATCTCTGTTTGGACTTTAATAAACTCAGTTTCTGTTAAGTCGCTTTTGGGTCCTCACTCACCTGCATAACACTTCCTTGTTTTCATTCTGTCATGTAGGTTATGTCACATCTGCTCCCGCTCCCCCTCTCTGGCACTCAAGGGCGGCAGGCGGCCCATCGTTATGCACACCTGTCACCATCGTTACGTGCGTCAGCACTTCATGGGATTCACCTGGACTCTATTACCTTATTGACTGTCTCCCCTATATCTGTCACTTCCTCAGTTTCTTCCCCTTTCAGCATTGATGTGATTGTGTTCCTCTTGTCCAGACACTGGCCTTGTTTTGTTTCATGTCCATTACTGATTAAATATTCACTCCCTGTACTTTCTTCCAGTCTCCCAGCGTCTGTCCTTACAGGTTAGTATTGTGGAGTAACTACAATGTTGATCCATCCTCAGTTTTCTTCTTTCACAGCCATTATTCAACTATTATTCACTATTGGCCTCATGGTGAAATCCCTGATCGGTTTCCGTCCTCTCCGGAAACTGAGTTAGGCAGGACGCCTGTATCTCTGTGGTGACTGGGTGTATTGATACACCATCCAAATTGTAATTAATAACTTCACCATGCTCAAAGGGATATTCAGTGTCTGTTTTTATTTTATTTTGACCCATCTAGCAAAAGGAGCTCTTCTTTGGGAGGCATTGGAAAACCTCCCTGGTCTTTGTAGTTGAATCTGTGTTTGAAATTCACAATTCAACTGGGGGGGCCTTAAGCATAATTGTATGTGTGGGGTACAGAAATGAGGTTGTCATTAAAAAATCATGTTGAACACTATTATTGCACACAGAGCGAGTCCATGCAACTTATTCTGTGAGTTGTTAAGCACAAATGTACTCCTGATCTTATTAAGGCTGGCCATAACAAAGGGGTTGAATACTTATTGTCTCCTTTTCTAATCATTTGTTGAAAAAAATCTGAAAACACAATTACACTTTGGCATTTTGGGGTATAGTGTGTAGGCCAGTGACACAAAATCTACATATGATCCAGTTTAAATGCAGGTTGTAACACAACAAAATGTGGTTAAAAATCAAGGGGTGTAGTTACTTTCTGAAGAGACTGTACTTTCCATGTATCTCATCTTACTGTAATTAGTGCTAATGATATGAAACATGAACTTCTGAATTGCAGGAATCCTTTGAGTTCTATATTATATTAAGCAAGTATCAGTGGGTGTGAGAGTTCAACTGTTACTCATCTCTTCAGCTCATTGAAGTGGTCTTCAATTGTTCTGTGAATGCAGAGGATCCTCCCACTCTGTCCCAGTTTTCGCATGGTAGTTGTGTGAGGTTATACATTGCAAAAAAACAGCACCAATGTGTTAAATGTCTCAATATTCATATAAACATGATAATGTCCCAATTAATGCATTGTGACAAACTCAAGGGGGAAAAGGTTGAGGTTGTCAACTGAAGAGGAACTGTTAAAACCCCTTCATCATGACCTGTTTAGTTGTCACGGAAACACTTTTCCGCCTTTGACTTGACGGCATCAATACATTCTGTGTTCCTCTGACCTAGAATATAACCATATTATCAAGACAACCTACACCTAACAGCCCACATCCTTGCACTTCAGTGAACGAGGTCTAAGTCACACACACAAAGACACAGACACACACACAGACATGACAATTAGATTGATCAGATAGGAGATTGAATTCCTCTTGTATTTCCCTGCTGTGTGTATTTACTACCCAAACAAAGTCACACCTGAAAGTTCCCCTTCACATTCGCCATTTGAAATCCCCTGCTGAACAGGTTAGAGGAGTGTTCCTCTAGTATAGAATGTTGACCATCAGTCAGAGTTGTAGAATTAGGAATTACAACTCAGAGCCCTGGGGTCATTATGTCATCATAGGTGTCATATGTCTTGTAAGAAAAGTTCTTGCTGATCCTCAGTGCAACACCCTGTGGTGAAATTAAAGTTCTTTACTGGTTCTGTGGTGATTCTCTGGTTTGGTTGATATCTAACTCATCACATGTTTTTTTTAGTAATAGTTTCTAGTCCAAATGGTTCAGACACTACAGACAGAAGTTGACACATCAGTTTTACTTGTGGGGGACGTAGATCAAAACAGAGATCCGGAGAACCATTCAGACGCTACAGACGTTTTTGTGAGAAGACAGATTTTGGGGAATTCTCATGGTCTGACATCTTTCACTGCATATGTGGATGTGGTGGATTGAGAAGCAGCTCATTCAAAAATCTGATATCTCTCATTTAAACTGATGTATTTTGATGGGGATTTTATTTACTGTCACTTAGATTGATGAATGGGTGCGTAAACAGGCTGTTCATTTGAGACCACAGTTATTCTCTGTCTGAATCAAAATACAAAGGTTTTTATATGATTGACACATCTCCCACATCCTTTGGTTATGAGGGCTAAAGGACATTATACTGTAGAATTGATATAATGTTCAATTGAGGTACAGTGGGTGGCATGTAATTCACCCTACACTCCTTGTATTTATAACTAGTTCATATAGGATCATAGGATAGAACTGTGTTTCTTAATGGGGACCCAAAAGGTGTGCACTTTTCTGTTATTGCCGTAGCATGAGACACCTGATTCCACTAATCATTGGGAGTGTTCCTCTGCCCAGGCATTGCTGATGCATGCTGGATATTACAATGCCTGGATAGGTATTTTAAGTATGAACTAACCACATGTTCTATTAGCAATCTGGTGCTTGACAGCACGGTCGATGACATCCCACACAACCATTGGTTGATGCATGCAACGTCTGAGCAGGGTTTTGATGATGACGTAATTAGTGGAATCAGGTGTGTAGCGTTTGGGGCAAAACTAAACCCTTTGGGTCCCCAGCACCAGAATAATGAAATACTGAGATATAATATAAAACACAAACTCACTTAACATAATCCCAAAATGTATTCCTTAACCCAGGAGACTTCAACAAAGGTACAATCATTTAGGTACACTAATATTGTTGTGCATTTCAATCAGCTCAGAATAAATGCTGTATATAAAGATGTTCAAACATCCTCCCTCTTGTTCTGTTCAAGAATCTTGTTTCCCTTTTTTGCTCATTGGGGAATGTGATGGGGAAATTCTGCCGTGGAACTTTGGTTTTAAGGCGTGAGTAGGAAAGCCCATTTCTCCCTCTCAGAGAATAAGCCTCTACCTGCACCAGGAGTATATCTATGGCTCTGGTGAGGAGTAGGACCTCACACAGCCACTGAAGCTCTTTGTCTGAAGACAGCAGCTCATCACATCACAGCACCACAGAAGAAGAGATGGCCCAGATCAGAGCCCCTGTTATTGTGCTGCTCGTGCTCCTGGCTGTGGGGCTGTTCACTACTGAGGCTTCTGCAGCTAAACAAGGTCAATATTCTGCAGTGAAAGTTGTGTCTTAGTCCGTCTGTCTGTCTGCCTGCCTCTGTCTCCCTCTCTCCTTGTTTTTTGCAAATAGTGTTTTTTAATTGCTATACAAGATAAAGTTTCTTGTCTTTTTGCTCAATAGGTTTTCCTAGAGGTTGTTGTACGCGTTACTACCAGGGTAGGATAGACATTCGTCTCATCCTTGGCTTTTACGTACCGTCAATGATTGACGGGTGCAACATTGATGCTATCATGTGAGTGACTCTGGAAGGCCTAACAGTGGAACTGTGACAAATTGCAAGTAAAATTAAAATATTAATTGTAATACGTGTTAATTCTTCCATTTAAGTATATCTTTAAGTATAAAATAATTGTATAACAGATGTAAAACAATTTGATAAATTGATATTAGTTGCATTGATTCATTTGCGATGTGATGTTATAGAGATGTAAGCCTGTAAAGCACTGATGATTGACTGATGTTGTCTCTTCAACATGTTCTCTTCCAGTTTCCACACTGTCAGAGGGAGATTCCCATGTGTGGATCCCACTCAGGGCTGGGTTATGAAAGCTGTTCGCAAGCTGAGGTAAGAATTCATTCATATTTATTCAGGATAAAATGATTTGGTTCCATGGAATTGAATTATACTGACCGTGTGTGTAGGGTTTATCATAAGGATATTAGGTAAAACGATGGTATAAGAAATGGATGACATAACTTTATTTCTTCTCTACAGGGAGAGAGCGGAACGATTGAACAAGAACAGGTCATAGGAATAGTTCTCATCACAAGGATACACAGGACCAAGAGTTTGTGTTGCTATCTTCATTGACGGAGGAGAATGCAAACGTGCTGGAACCCTGCTATCTCTAAGTTTATCCAACTAGCTGAATTTGATCAGACATTTCTCTGTGCTGAAAAGTGTAATAAATGAAGGATATAAACAACGTGGAACACCTGGACACAGCCCTGAGCCATGGTATATTGGCCACATATGACAAACCCCCGAGTGTCATGTTTTGTCATTGATTATCATGTCTTGTCCCTGTGCTTCCCCTTCTATTCGTTTCCCTCTGCTGGTCTTATTAGGTTCTTTCCCTCTTTCTATCCCTCTCTCTCCCCCTCCCTCTCTCACTCTCTCGCTCTCTCTTCTCTCTATCGTTCCGTTCCTGCTCCCAGCTGTTCCTATTCCCCTAATCAATCATTTAGTCTTCCCACACCTGTTCCCGATCCTTTTCCCTGATTAGAGTCCCTATTTCTCTCCTTGTTTTCCGTTCCTGCCCTGTCGGATCCTTGTCTATTATTCACCGTGCTGTGTCTATGTATTGCCCTGTCGTGTCGTGTTTCCCTCAGATGCTGCGTGGTGAGCAGGTGTCTGAGTCTGCTACGTTCAAGTGCCTTCCCGAGGCAACCTGCAGTTCTTGATCAAATCTCCAGTCTGTTCTCGTCATTACGAGTAGTATTATGCCTTTTGTTTGTAAAGTACTTTACTGGATTAAAAACTCTGTTTTCGCCAAGTCGCTTTTGGGTCCTCATTCACCTGCATAACAGAAGGATCCGACCAAGGAATGGACCCAGCGACTACAGATGCTCGTAACACTGCCGTCGAGATCCAAGGAGCCATGCTCGGCAGACACGAGCAGGAATTGTCTGCTGCTCGCCATGCCGTGGAGAACCTGGCCGCTCAGGTTTCCGACCTCTCTGGACAGTTCCAGAGTCTTCGTCTCGTGCCACCTGTTACTTCCTGGCCTGCCGAGCCTCCGGAACCTAGGGTTAATAACCCACCTTGCTACTCCGGGCAGCCCACGGAGTGCCGCTCCTTTCTCACCCAGTGTGATATTGTGTTCTCTCTCCAACCCAACACATACTCTAGCGAGAGAGCTCGGGTTGCTTACGTCATTTCACTCCTTACTGGCCGGGCTCGAGAGTGGGGCACAGCTATCTGGGAGGCAAGGGCTGATTGTTCTAACAATTACCAGAACTTTAAAGAGGAGATGATTCGGGTTTTTGACCGTTCAGTTTTTGGTAGGGAGGCTTCTAGGGCCCTGGCTTCCCTATGCCAAGGTGATCGATCCATAACGGATTACTCTATAGAGTTTCGCACTCTTGCTGCCTCTAGTGACTGGAACGAGCCGGCGCTGCTCGCTCGTTTTCTGGAGGGACTCCACGCAGTGGTCAAAGATGAGATTCTCTCTCGGGAGGTTCCTTCCAGTGTGGACTCTTTGATTGCTCTCGCCATCCGCATAGAACGACGGGTAGATCTTCGTCACCAAGCTCGTGGAAGAGAGCTCGCGTCAACGGTGTTTCCCTGCTCCGCATCGCAACCATCTCCCTCCTCTGGCTCAGAGACTGAGCCCATGCAGCTGGGAGGTATTCGCATCTCGACCAAGGAGAGGGAACGGAGGATCACCAACCGCCTGTGCCTCTATTGCGGATTTGATGGACATTTTGTCAATTCATGTCCAGTAAAGGCCAGAGCTCATCAGTAAGCGGAGGGCTACTGGTGAGCGCTACTACTCAGGTCTCTTCATCTAGATCCTGTACTACTATGTCGGTCCATCTACGCTGGACCGGTTCGGGTGCTACATGCAGTGCCTTGATTGACTCTGGGGCTGAGGGTTGTTTCATGGACGAAGCATGGGCTCGGAAACATGACATTCCTTTCAGACAGTTAGACAAGCCTACGCCCATGTTTGCCTTAGATGGTAGTCATCTTCCCAGTATCAGATTTGAGACACTACCTTTAACTCTCACAGTATCTGGTAACCACAGTGAGACTATTTCTTTTTGATTTTTCGTTCACCTTTTACACCTGTTGTTTTGGGTCATCCCTGGCTAGTATGTCATAATCCTTCTATTAATTGGTCTAGTAATTCTATCCTATCCTGGAACGTTTCTTGTCATGTGAAGTGTTTAATGTCTGCCATCCCTCCCATTTCTTCTGTCCCCACTTCTCAGGAGGAACCTGGCGATTTGACAGGAGTGCCGGAGGAATATCATGATCTGCGCACGGTCTTCAGTCGGTCCCGAGCCAACTCCCTTCCTCCTCACCGGTCGTATGATTGTAGTATTGATCTCCTTCCGGGGACCACTCCTCCTCGGGGTAGACTATACTCTCTGTCGGCTCCCGAACGTAAGGCTCTCGAGGATTATTTATCTGTGTCTCTTGACGCCGGTACCATAGTGCCTTCTTCCTCTCCGGCCGGGGCGGGGTTTTTTTTGTTAAGAAGAAGGACGGTACTCTGCGCCCCTGCGTGGATTATCGAGGGCTGAATGACATAACGGTTAAGAATCGTTATCCGCTTCCCCTTATGTCATCAGCCTTCGAGATTCTGCAGGGAGCCAGGTGCTTTACTAAGTTGGACCTTCGTAATGCTTACCATCTCGTGCGCATCAGAGAGGGGGACGAGTGGAAAACGGCGTTTAACACTCCGTTAGGGCATTTTGAGTACCGGGTTCTGCCGTTTGGTCTCGCCAATGCGCCAGCTGTTTTTCAGGCATTAGTTAATGATGTTCTGAGAGACATGCTGAACATCTTTGTTTTTGTCTATCTTGACGATATCCTGATTTTTTCACCGTCACTCGAGATTCACGTTCAGCACGTTCGACGTGTTCTACAGCGCCTTTTAGAGAATTGTCTCTACGTAAAGGCTGAGAAGTGCTCTTTTCATGTCTCCTCCGTTACTTTTCTCGGTTCCGTTATTTCCGCTGAAGGCATTCAGATGGATTCCGCTAAGGTCCAAGCTGTCAGTGATTGGCCCGTTCCAAGGTCACGTGTCGAGTTGCAGCGCTTTTTAGGTTTCGCTAATTTCTATCGGCGTTTCATTCGTAATTTCGGTCAAGTTGCTGCCCTCTCACAGCTCTTACTTCTGTCAAGACGTGTTTTAAGTGGTCCGGTTCCGCCCAGGGAGCTTTTGATCTTCTAAAAGAACGTTTTACGTCCGCTCCTATCCTCGTTACTCCTGACGTCACTAGACAATTCATTGTCGAGGTTGACGCTTCAGAGGTAGGCGTGGGAGCCATTCTATCCCAGCGCTTCCAGTCTGACGATAAGGTTCATCCTTGCGCTTATTTTTCTCATCGCCTGTCGCCATCTGAGCGCAACTATGATGTGGGTAACCGTGAACTGCTCGCCATCCGCTTAGCCCTAGGCGAATGGCGACAGTGGTTGGAGGGGGCGACCGTTCCTTTTGTCGTTTGGACAGACCATAAGAACCTTGAGTACATCCGTTCTGCCAAACGACTTAATGCCCGTCAAGCTCGTTGGGCGTTGTTTTTCGCTCGTTTCGAGTTTGTGATTTCTTACCGTCCGGGTAGCAAAAACACCAAGCCTGATGCCTTATCCCGTCTGTTTAGTTCTTCTGTGGCTTCTACTGATCCCGAGGGGATTCTTCCTTATGGGCGTGTTGTCGGGTTGACAGTCTGGGGAATTGAAAGACAGGTTAAGCAAGCACTCACGCACACTGCGTCGCCGCGCGCTTGTCCTAGTAACCTCCTTTTCGTTCCTGTTTCCACTCGTCTGGCTGTTCTTCAGTGGGCTCACTCTGCCAAGTTAGCTGGTCATCCCGGTGTTCGAGGCACTCTTGCGTCTATTCGCCAGCGCTTTTGGTGGCCGACTCAGGAGCGTGACACGCGCCGTTTCGTGGCTGCTTGTTCGGACTGCGCGCAGACTAAGTCGGGTAACTCTCCTCCTGCCGGTCGTCTCAGACCGCTCCCCATTCCTTCTCGACCATGGTCTCACATCGCCCTAGACTTCATTACCGGTCTGCCTTTGTCTGCGGGGAAGACTGTGATTCTTACGGTTGTCGATAGGTTCTCTAAGGCGGCACATTTCATTCCCCTCGCTAAACTTCCTTCCGCTAAGGAGACGGCACAAATCATCATCGAGAATGTGTTCAGAATTCATGGCCTCCCGTTAGACGCCGTTTCAGACAGAGGCCCGCAATTCACGTCACAGTTTTGGAGGGAGTTCTGTCGTTTGATTGGTGCGTCCGTCAGTCTCTCTTCCGGGTTTCATCCCCAGTCTAACGGTCAAGCAGAGAGGGCCAATCAGACGATTGGTCGCATACTACGCAGCCTTTCTTTCAGAAACCCTGCGTCTTGGGCAGAACAGCTCCCCTGGGCAGAATACGCTCACAACTCGCTTCCTTCGTCTGCTACCGGGTTATCTCCGTTTCAGAGTAGTCTGGGTTACCAGCCTCCTCTGTTCTCATCCCAGCTTGCCGAGTCCAGCGTTCCCTCCGCTCAAGCGTTTGTCCAACGTTGTGAGCGCACCTGGAGGAGGGTGAGGTCTGCACTTTGCCGTTACAGGGCACAGACTGTGAGAGCCGCCAATAAACGCAGGATTAAGAGTCCAAGGTATTGTTGCGGCCAGAGAGTGTGGCTTTCCACTCGCAACCTTCCTCTTACGACAGCTTCTCGTAAGTTGACTCCGCGGTTCATTGGTCCGTTCCGTGTCTCCCAGGTCGTCAATCCTGTCGCTGTGCGACTGCTTCTTCCGCGACATCTTCGTCGCGTCCATCCTGTCTTCCATGTCTCCTGTGTCAAGCCCTTTCTTCGCACCCCGTTCGTCTTCCCTCCCCCTCCCGTCCTTGTCGAGAGCGCACCTATTTACAAGGTACGTAAGATCATGGACATGCGTTCTCGGGGACGGGGTCACCAATACTTAGTGGATTGGGAGGGTTACGGTCCTGAGGAGAGGAGTTGGGTTCCGTCTCGGGACGTGCTGGACCGTTCGCTATTGATGATTTCCTCCGTTGCCGCCAGGGTTCCTCCTCGAGTGCGCCAGGAGGCGCTCGGTGAGTGGGGGGGTACTGTCATGTTTTGTCATTGATTATCATGTCTTGTCCCTGTGCTTCCCCTTCTATTCGTTTCCCTCTGCTGGTCTTATTAGGTTCTTTCCCTCTTTCTATCCCTCTCTCTCCCCCTCCCTCTCTCACTCTCTCGCTCTCTCTTCTCTCTATCGTTCCGTTCCTGCTCCCAGCTGTTCCTATTCCCCTAATCAATCATTTAGTCTTCCCACACCTGTTCCCGATCCTTTTCCCTGATTAGAGTCCCTATTTCTCTCCTTGTTTTCCGTTCCTGCCCTGTCGGATCCTTGTCTTTTATTCACCGTGCTGTGTCTATGTATTGCCCTGTCGTGTCGTGTTTCCCTCAGATGCTGCGTGGTGAGCAGGTGTCTGAGTCTGCTACGTTCAAGTGCCTTCCCGAGGCAACCTGCAGTTCTTGATCAAATCTCCAGTCTGTTCTCGTCATTACGAGTAGTATTATGCCTTTTGTTTGTAAAGTACTTTACTGGATTAAAAACTCTGTTTTCGCCAAGTCGCTTTTGGGTCCTCATTCACCTGCATAACACCGAGGAGCCTTATTGCTATTATAAACTGGTTACCAACATAATTAGAGCAATAAAAATATGATTTATTGTCATACCGATAGTATACGTTCTGACATACTACAGCTGTCAGCCAATCGGCATTCAGGGCTGGAACCACACAGCGTCACCGGCTTTCTAGTCATCACCGATCCATGTTTCCTTTTGTTTTGTCTTGACTACACTGATTACTTCCCTTATTATGTTCCTTATTTACCCTCTCGTCTACCTTTCTGTTTCATCCGTGATTGTTTTGTGTTACCGTGTGTGTTGGAGGGTTTTCTCTATACGTTATGTTTCCTTGTTGGAGATATTCCGGTTTAGAATATTTTGAATAAAGTCTTTTGTGTTTTCTCAAACCTGTGTCCTGAGCCTGACTCAGACAACGAACCCAGCATTTTATCACATTGTATAGGAAATCATCTGTGTTGGCAGAGTTTAATGGTATAATCTTGTTGTATGAGCATCAGAAATCACATGTTTTAACCCTTTTATTCATAAAGGTCTTGTGTTTGATCAGATCATTGATCACATATGTTATATTTAACAGTTACTGTTACATTTTATATCTATAATAAATCATGTATATTTTACTAAGAATTCTCACTTCTTTTGTGTATTAATCTTGTGTGGTATGAGGGGGGCTCCAGAGTGCCACAGCGGTCTAAGACACTGCATCTCAGTGATTGAGGTGTCACTACAGACATCCCTGGTTTGAATCCAGGCTGTGTAACAACCGGCCGTGATTGGGAGTCCCATAGGGCGGCGCACAATTGGCCCAGCATCGTCCAGGTTTGGCCGGTTTAGGCCGTCATTACAAATAATAATTTGTTCTTAAAACCTCTTGGGGCTAGGGGGCAGAATTTTCACTTTTGGATAAATAGCGTGCCCAATTTCAACTTCCTGCTACTCATGCCAAGAATATAAGATATGAATATTAGTCATAGATTTGGATAGAAAACACTCTGAAGTTTCTAAAACTGTTGAATCATGTCTGTGAGTATACCAGAACTTATGTAGCAGGCAAAACCCCGAGGACTAACTGTTCAGATTGTTTTTTTTTAGCCCTCTCCATTCCCTGGGTTGTCTTTGCCAAGGAATATTTTCAGTTCCTACTGCTTCCCCTGGATTCCACCAGTCTTTGAAATTTGGTTGAGGTTATTGAGTGCAATGAAGAAGTAGGCCAACTCGGAACTGGGGACACCTTTGTGAGTTGTGCAAGACGTGAAAAGCAGCGCTGGTTTGTTTTCATTCCTGTATTGAACACAGAAAGACCCGTCTACAATTTGATCGATTATTAACGTTTAAAAATACCTAAATTTGTATTACAAAAGTAGTTTGAAATATTTTGGCAAAGTTTATAGGCAACATTTGAAATATTTTGTAGTGACGTTGCGTTTTTTTGTAAGCTGTTTTTTTCTGGATCACATGCGCTTTATAAATGGACATTTTGGATATATATGGACGGAATTAATCGAACAAAAGGACCAATTGTGACATTTATGGGACATACTGGAGTGCCAACCAAAGAAACTTGTCAAAGGTAATGCATGTTTTATATTTTATTTCAGCGTTTTGTGTAGCGCCTGCAGGGTTGAAATATGCTAACTCCTTTGTTTACTGCTGGTGCAGATGGTGCAGGCTATAAGATAATAGCTTCTTATGCTTTCGCCGAAAAGCATTTTTAAAATCTGACATGTTGGCTGGATTCACGAGTGTAGCTTTAATTGAGTATCTTACATGTGTGATTAATGAAAGTTTGAATTTTATAGTATTTTATTTGAATCTGGCGCTCTGCATTTTACCTGGCAATTGGCCAGTTGAGACATTTGCGTCCCGCCTATCCCAAAGAGGTTTAACTGACTTGCCGAGTTAAATAAAGGTTACTTTTTTTGGACAGCACAATGACAGATACTTACTGATGAAGCAGGCAGGCAAAGAAAATATCGTATAGTAACTGTGGAGGACAATATACCATGAGAGGTCACCAGTGGGTGGATGTAGTAACTGCAGAGGACACTACACCATGAGAGGTGTGGTGTTTTTACTATCATTAACTGAATAGTTTTAGTTTTTATCAAAGATTCTCTGTAATTAGCATTTCGTGATTAACTAATCAGGCAAATGGAATTAACTAGGAAGTCAGGGGGAAAGGAAAATATTCAGATTACAAAGTTATAAATTTCCTAATATAACTTTTCAGATATTTTAATATCTGATCAATTAGTCTTCTGATTAATGACTTATTTATTTTACATTAGTCTCATTCCAAACATTGTAAATTGTTTGTTATCTACACGAACCCAGTCTTCACTATGAGTCATCCATACATCAATTGTCTTAAATCATTTATTTATTAACTAACTAAACAATCACAGAAGTGCACACACAAACAAACAAAGTATTTCTACACCTGCATTGCTGGCTGTTTGGGGTTTTAGGCTGGGTTTCTGTACAGCACTTTGAGATATCAGCTGATGTACGAAGGGCTATATAAATACATTTGATTTGATTTGATTTGATTTGAAATATGGTTTCAAGAAATGATAGGGAAATGTGCCCTAGTGGGCTAAATAGGCATTGCGGCTTCTTAGACAAAATGGGAGTGGAGGTCAGCTGAGAAGTCACTACAGAGTTGATGATTATAACAATTGAAATGCTAATCCTTTGCACATGAACGCTCACTCATTCGGGAACAATTGCAATCAATATATATATTTCCGCTCAGCGTGTCGTCGGGATCTCTGTTGAAAAGTTTGTCCTGTTGGAGAGTGTCCGACCTCTCTCTCTCTCTCTCTCTCTCTCTCTCTCTCTCTCTCTCTCTCTCTCTCTCTCTCTCTCTCTCTCTCTCTCTCTGTGTCGTGGTTAGAATGGATAGTTTAGAGTGACATTCATTCAGGTCGTTATAGATTAGAGGTTTCGTTGGTTGTCGATCTGGTTGGTTCAATGATACCAAATTCCTAGGTGCAGACTAGTAATTAATATCAAAGACTTGTTCTTATTCTGTCGGTATCGATAGTCTAAGAGTTTAACCACGTGGGATGGTTAAAAGATTCAGCAGTCTGGTCTCAAACCTTGGCCCTCTCGTTATCGAAGTAAGCTGGTCTGCAACCTTTGTCCTCTCGTAATGGAGAGCAACATTTTGAGAAATTCTCAAGGTGGGGGTTATATTCGGAAGAGCAGAAAAAGCTGTCTCATGGCGCCAGGTCCTAACTGTGCTAATTTTTTGGAGGTAAAACGTACGCAAATTTAACTGCCTATTTCTCAGGCCCAAAATCTAGAATATGCATATAATTGTCAGATTAGGATAGAAAACACTAAAGTTTCCAAAACTTTCAAAATATTGTCTGTGAGTATAACGGAACCCATATTGCAGGCTAAAACCTGAGGAAAATTCAACCAGGAAGTGGCCTCTATTTTGAAAGCTCCATGTTCCATTGAATGCCTTCCCTCCATTTAAAGGGATATCAACCAGATTCCTTTTTCTATGGCTTCCCCATGTTGTGAACAGTCTTTAGACATAGTTTCAGGCTTTTATTTTGAAAAATGAGCGAGAAAGATCACATCGCGTCAGTGTATAGCTGGGATGTTCTTACATAAACGCTTTGATACCTTTCGCTGAAAAGCTTTATTGAAATCTGACACCCCAGGTGGATTAACAACAAGCTAAGCTGTGTTTTGCTACATTGCACTTGTGATTTCATGAAAATTTAATATTTTTAGTAATATAATTTGAAGTTGGCGGGCTGCAATCCAGCGGTTGTTGACGTAAATGATCCCGCTAACGGGATGGGTGCATCAAGAAGTTAAACTCAAAAGGGAATTGGAGTTTCCTTCATTAAATAGTCCAAAATCACATTACACAATTTTACAAACAGTTGCATCCTCACTCATTCATCTTATACAACAATTAGATGTAAACCTCATATCTGAGGCTCTTATATAAACAGCGTTATGGTAATGTGCCGTATTGTCTCCCATGAGTTTCACAAAATTGTACCAAATGGACCAGATCGTAGCTGGATTCTTCTCCGATCTTTTATACCTTCTCCAGAACATAAATGTTGTTCGGACCTCAAGTTCTGTGAGGTGGAAGACATTTCTTTGATCTCTTCAATGAAAACTCTACTCTCTCTCTCTGTACTGTGGACATGAGGAGATAATCTCCTCCATGAATTTACGACCTCTCTCTGACCACAGCAGCCTGAGTGTAGGAGACAGGGAGAGGGGGATGGGGCTTACTGTACCCAAAGAGGGCAACGTCATGACAGAGGTCACCAGTGGGTGGATGTAGAAACTGTGGAGGACACTACACCATGAGAGGTCACCAATGGATTGAGGTAGTAACTGTGGAGGACACTACACAATGAGAGGTCACCAGTGTGTGGATGTAGTAACAGTGGAGGACACTACACCATGAGAGGTCACCAATGGATTGAGGTAGTAACAGTGGAGGACACTACACCATGAGAGGTCACCAGTGAGTGGATGTAGTAGCTGTAGAGGACACTACACCGTGAGAGGTCAGCAGAGGGTGAATCACTCTCACAGTTTCTTAAAAAACACTCCTATTCCAAAGGCCTTGTAGAGATGACATAGAGTATATTCACTTTGTATGTCTATGGTGTTTAAGTTCCAAGTTGTTATTTTTGGATTACATTGAAATCTACACAGACCCTGCCTTGATGGTTGTATACCATGTACAATAACTTCTACCTGGCTAACAAATTCCCAAATTCCAAACTGTGTCACAACACACACTGTTGTCTCTGCTACCAAAACAGTGAAATTCCAGTTCTACAAGTTCTCATCCTGCATTTTTAACCAAATTGTTATCTCGTGAGAATTCAATAGTTCAACACATGAACAGTGATAAAGAAATCTAAATGTTGAAATAGATGGGAAGTTGACAATAGATTATTAGTAGCATGTATTCATGCTTTGTTGTTGTGATTTCATTCATATAATTCAGTTATTATTCTATTGTTACAGTCATGAAATATTCAAATGCTGTAAGAGCCGACGCTGGAGATGAGAAGTAGCGACCGGGAGTCAACATTTAATAGGAACAGACAAGGAACGAGCAACAGCCTCAGCCCCGGGAAACATACGGACAGACGACAAACAATGCAGTCGGGAACAGAGATGGGGAACTGACAAATAGAGGGGAGGTAATAAACAGGTGAGTCCAGGTGAGTCCAATAATACACTGATGCACATGATGGGGAAAGGCAGGTATGCGTACTGACGGTGGCAGGAGTGCGTAATGCTGGGGAGCCTGGTGCCTTCAAGCGCCAGGGAGGGGGAGCGGGAGCAGACGTGACAATTGCATTGAATTGCAAAATCTGATGCAATGATTTACTGCCATAGGGCTGGGTGCAGCTAGTATTAATATATTGGTCAATTTACAGGAAGAAAATACATAGTTATCTTCATATTTGCTAAACCGAATATATTTGTTAGGCCAAGTCCATTGGACAATTAAATAGGAATATCAAACGTCTGAGGTATGAAAACACCATGTACTCTGCATCTCAGATAGAGATGGAAATCACAATTCAGAAACATGAATCAAAACTCATTACAACTGTTATTGACCCTGTGTGTCAACTCAACCATAACAGACATGCAGCCAAATATGTTGATGGAAATGCTCTCTTCCTCTCTCTCTCTTCATCCCTATCACCATCTCTCTCCTTCCCTCTCTCCCCATTTCTCTCTCTACCTCCTTTTCCCTCTCTCCCACTTTTCCTGCCTCTCTTTCTCTCCCTGCTCTCACCCCCTAACCGTCTCTCTTTCTCTCCCCTCTCTCCCCAACTCTACTCCCTCTCTCTCTCAATCTCTCTATCTTTCTTCCTCCCTCTCCCTATCTCCCCTCTCTCTCTCTCCCTCCTCTCTCTGCCTTTCTCTCCTCCATCCCCTGCCCTATCTCTCTCTCTCTAACCACCAGGGGTTTGAGGTTTGGGGGGGGTGACTGTTCATTGACCCGGTGTGATGTAGATCATGATGTGTTTTCCCACTTAAATCAATCTGACAGGCAGTTAGATGGGTATCCAATCAAACCAAATCAAATCAAATCAAATCAAATGTATTAATATAGCCCTTCGTACATCAGCTGATATCTCAAAGTGCTGTACAGAAACCCAGCCTAAAACCCCAAACAGCAAGCAATGCAGGTGTAGAAGCACGGTGGCTAGGAAAAACTCCCTAGAAAGGCCAAAACCTAGGAAGAAACCTAGAGAGGAACCAGTCTATGTGGGGTGGCCAGTCCTCTTCTGGCTGTGCCGGGTGGAGATTATAACAGAACATGGCCAAGATGTTCAAATGTTCATAAATGACCAGCATGGTACAATAATAATAAGGCAGAACAGTTGAAACTGGAGCAGCAGCATGGTCAGGTGGACTGGGGACAGCAAGGAGTCATCATGTCAGGTAGTCCTGTGGCATGGTCCTAGGGCTCAGGTCAGTTGAAACTGGAGGAGCAGCATGGCCAGGTGGACTAGGGACAGCAAGGAGTCATCATGTCAGGTAGTCCTGGGGCATGGTCCTAGGGCTCAGGTACTCCGAGAGAGAGAAAGAAAGAAGGAGAGAATTAGAGAAAGCGCACTTAGATTCACACAGGACACCGAATAGGACAGGGGAAGTACTCCAGATATAACAAACTGACCCTAGCCCCCCGACACAAACTACTGCAGCATAAATACTGGAGGCTGCGACAGGAGGGGTCAGGAGACACTGTGGCCCCATCCGAGGACACCCCCGGACAGGGCCAAACAGGAAGGATATAACCCCACCCACTTTGCCAAAGCACAGCCCCCAAACCACTAGAGGGATATCTTCAACCACCAACTTACCATCCTGAGACAAGGCTGAGTATAGCCCACAAAGATCTCCACCACGGCACAACCCAAGGGGGGGGGGGGCAACCCAGACAGGATGACCACAACAGTGAATCAACCCACTCAGGTGACGCACCCCCTGCAGGGACGGCATGAGAGAGCCCCAGTAAGCCAGTGACTCAGCCCCTGTAATAGGGTTAGAGGCAGAGAATCCCAGTGGAAAGAGGGGAACCGGCCAGGCACATACAGCAAGGGCGGTTCGTTGCTCCAGAGCCTTTCCATTCACCTTCCCACTCCTGGGCCAGACTACACTCAATCATATGACCCACTGAAGAGATGAGTCTTCAGTAAAGACTTAAAGGTTGAGACCGAGTTTGTGTCTCTGACATGGGTAGGCAGACCGTTCCATAAAAATGGAGCTCTATAGGAGAAAGCCCTGCCTCCAGCTGTTTGCTTAGAAATTCTGTGTGTGTGTGTGTGTGTGTGTGTGTGTGTGTGTGTGTGTGTGTGTGTGTGTGTGTGTGTGTGTGTGTGTGTGTGTGTGTGTGTGTGTGTGTGTGTGTGTGTGTGTGTGTGTGTGTGTGTGCGCGTGCGTGCACAAATGCTTTGCGAGCAGCTGTTCTAGAATGGGCTCTATACAGACAGCCCACTCCTGTCTCTGTAACATCTGTGGTGTTTTTCATTCATTGATACAGAATTTAATCAATAATATATCCTGTTCAGGATACCACGGTTTACTGCCCCTTCTGGAGGATTTGGGTACCCATATAAAACAGGATACATTTTTTTCAAAAGTTGCTAATATATGCATATAAAAAATATTATCCAATAGAAAACACTCTAACGCTTCTAAAACCGTTTAAATTTTGTCTCTATGTAAAGCAGAAGTGTCAGGGCATGCATTCTCCCAAAATCTCTCTTGTAATGGAAAAAGTTGCCCCTACTTTGACGTCATCTTAAACGCACTTCCCAAAAGGCTACCGCTCTGGGAACAGTTTCTACGTGTTCAGCGTGAAGGCTGCCGTCTATGGGGCTTCTCATTGTGAGATTCGCGCGCTCACGAGACGTTGAGCGTGCCGAAAGGTCTCGGTCATGCGGAAAAAAAGTGTACGTTTATGCTCGCTATGCTCCCGCTCTCTCTTTTCTTCATGATCAATGACAAGACGTGTGTGTTTAGCTTCGTCCTCAAAATTGCTGTACACCTTTATAACATGTTAAAGCTTAATTATGAACATAGTTTGACAAGTTTACTCGACATATGATATATATTTTCGACGTTTTGGTGCGCATCCACTTCAATTTTGCCTACATTTTGACCAAAATCAGGCTATTTTGAGAATCGAAAGACGCAGACTTGAAAACTAAAGGCTGTTTTTGGTAAGTATAATTCCTTCCAGGTCTTTTGATGGAAGAACAGCAAAGGTAAGGGAATATTTATGTGTTTTTGGGTTTCTGTCGACTCCAAGATAGAGGAGCCAGAATGCTACATTTTGGAGCGCCGACTCCCTATTATAGCCTAGTAAACGCAAAATGTAATGTTATAAATAAAAGTAACACAGCGTTTGCATTTAGAAGAAGAGTATCTTCCTATACATATGTAAAACATGCATATTTAGTCAAAGTTTATGATGTGTATTCCTTGTTAGCTGACATTATCTGCCGGAGCTATTTAATTTCTCCGGACATTTTAGTAGCATTTTTTGAACGATGCATCATTGTAAACAGAGATTTATGGATATATATAGCATATTATTGAAAAAAAAATGAATGTACTGTGTAACATGTTATATTACTGTCATCTGATGAAGATTTCAAAAGGTTAGTGAAATGATTCTTCTTTTAATCCTGCGTTTGTTGATTGCATATTTTTTCCTACTTGGCTATGCTAATGAGCTATGTCTGCGGTGGTGGTTTGACATAAATATGTGCTATGTTTTCGCCGTAAAACATTTTAGAAATCTGACTTGCTGGCTAGATAAACAACTTGTTTATCTTTCATTTGAGCTATTTTACTTGTTAATGTGTGGAGGTTAAATATTTTTAGGAATATTTTTGCGCATTGTGCGTTATGGTAATGGGCTTGAGCTGTAGTCACGGTACCCGCACAGGAATATAACCCCCTAACAGGATATCCTCTCTAGGGTACGTGGGACGCTCAGAAAACAACAGAAATACATTCCATAATTAAAATTCCTCAAACATACAAGAATTTTACACCATTTTAAAGATTCACTTGTTGTATAACCAGGCACAGTGTCCGATTTCAAAAAGGCTTTACGATGAAAGCAAACCAAACCATTATGTTACTTCAGAGCCAAGTCACAGAAAAACACAGCCATTTTTCCAGCCAAAGAGAGGAGTCACAAAAGCAGAAATAGAGATAAAATGAATCACTAACCTTTGATGATCTTCATCAAATGACACTCATAGGACTTCATGTTACACAATACATGTTTGTTTTGTTCGGTAAAGTTCATATTTATATCCAGAAATCTTAGTTTACCTTGACGCGTTATGTTCAGTAGTTCCAAAACATCTGGTGATTTTGAAGAGAGCCACATGAACTTACAGAAATACTCATAATGAACATTGCTAAAAGATACAACTGTTATGCATGGAATTTTAGATCCACTTCTCCTTAATGCAACCGCTGTGTCAGATATCAAAAAAACTTTACGGAAAAAGCAAACCATGCAATAATCTGAGTACAGCGCTCAGAGACCAAAACAACCCAAACAAATATCCGCCATGTTGTGTAGTCAACAGACGTCAGAAATAGCATTATAAATATTCACATACCTTCAATAATATTAATCAGAAAGCACTCCCAGGAATCGCAGTTCCACATTAAATGTTTGTTTTGTTCGATAAAGTCCTTAATTTATGTCCAAATACCTTCTTTTTGTTAGCGCGTTTCACCCCAATATTCCAAATTCATGACACGCGATCACTAGGAGCAGACGAAAAGTCAAAAAGTTCCGTTACAGTCTGTAGAAACATGTCAAACGAAGTACAGAATCAGTCATTAGGATGTTTTTAAAATAAATCTTCGATAATGTTCCAACCGGAGAATTCCTTTGTCTGTAGAAATGCAATGGAACGCATGCTAACTATCACGTGAACGTGCGAGACTGAGCTCTCTGACAGACCTCTGACTCATTCCCCTCTCATTCGCCCCCACTTCACAGTAGAAGCATCAAAGGTTCTAAAGACTGTTGACATCTAGTGGAAGCCTTAGGAAGTGCAATATGACCCCATTGACACTGTGTATTCGATAGGCCAAGAATTGAAAAACTACAAACCTCAGATTTCCCACTCCCTGGTTGGATTTTTTTCTCAGGTTTTTGCCTGCCATATGAGTTCTGTTATACACACAGACATAATTCAAACAGTTGTAGAAACGTCAGAGTGTTTTCTATACAAATCTACTAATTATATGCATATTCAAGCTTTTATGACTGAGTAGTAGGCAGGTTAATTTGGGCATGCTTTTCATCCAAAATTCCCAATGCTGCCCCCTACCCTAGAGAAGATATGGTGGTCAATAAGTTATTATCAACGTAGGCTTCTGTCATGTTTCATGTTATTAATGTTATTATTCATGTTTCAATGATAATGCAGTCTTTAGTATGATTCAATGAGTTGTTTTCTTCCTCTCCTCATGCTGAAATCATTTCATTAATGTAGAATTAGCCTAACCAGCAAACATGACTGCATTAGCCCTGTGTGGGAAAGGTGTGAAATGTGGGCACAGGCTAGCCTACACCAATCCCATCACAGGCTAGCCTACACCAAGCCCAACACAGGCTCGTCTACACCAAGCTCAGCACAGGCTAGCCTACACCAAGCCCAACACAGGCTAGCCGACACCAAGCCCAGCACAGGGTAGCCTACACCAATCCCAACACAGGCTAGCCTACACCAAGCCCAGCACAGGTTAGCCTACACCAATCCCAACACAGGCTAGCCTACACCAATCCCAACACAGGCTAGCCTACACCAAGCTCAGCACAGGTTAGCCTACACAAATCCCAACACAGGGTAGCCTACAACAAGCCCAGCACAGGCTAGCCTACACCAAGTCCAACACAGACTTGAGCCAATTTTCCGTGCTTACCGTAGGGAGAGTGTGACTGGTCAGGCACCATGTTATGCGGTGATGCGCACTGTGTCTCCGGTGCGTCTCTTCGGCCCAGGATATCCTGCGCCGGCTCTGTGTACTGTGTCTCCGGTGCGCCTTCACTGCCCAGTGCGTCCTGTGCCAGCGCCCCGAAAGTAAGCATCCAGCCAAGACGGGTTGTGCCAGCTCTACGCTCGAGACCTCCAGTGCGCCTCCACGGCCCAGTGTATCCGGTGCCTGCTCCACGCACCAGGTGTCCAGTGCATCTCCCCAGTCCGTGAGACCTGTTCCAGTTCCACGCACCAGGCTTCTAGTACGTCTCCTCAGTCCGATGAGACCTGTTCCGGCTCCACGTACAAAGCCTCCAGTGATGATCCATGGCACGAAGCCTCCAGTGATGATTCATGGCCCATAGCCTGTAGTGATGATCCATGGCACGAAGCCTCCAGTGATGATCCATGGCACTAAGCCTCCAGTGATGATCCATGGCCCGGAGCCTGTAGTGATGATCCATGGCACGAAGCCTGCAGTGATGATCCAGGAAAAGGAGCCTCCAGCTACGCTCCTCAGTCCGGAGCCTCTGGCGACAGTCCCCAGTCCGGAGCCTCCGGCGACGGTCCCCAGTCCGGAGCCTCTGGCGACAGTCCCCAGTCCGGAGCCTCCGGCGATGGTCTCCAGTCCGGAGCCTCCGGCGACGGTCCCCAGTTCAGAGTCTCTGGCGATGATCCCCAGTTCGGCGCCTCTGACGACGGTCGGCAGTCCGGAGTCTGCGGCGAGGGTTCCCAGTCCGGAGCCTTCGGCATGGGTTCCCAGTCCAGAGCCTTCGACGGGGGTTCCCAGTCCAGAGCCTTCAGCGAGGGTTCCCAGTCCAGAGCCTCTGGCGACGATCTACGGTCCGGAGGTCCCGGCGACTATGCTCCTCAAGTGGAGCGGGGTCTGCGTCCCGCACCGGAGCCCCCACCGAGAGTAGATGCCCACCCGGACTCTCCCCTATAGGTTCAGGTTTGAGGCCGGAGTCCGCACCTTTGGAGGGGGGCTTTTACCCCCAAGCCATAAGACTCCTGAACAAGTAATCAAATGGCCACCCGGACTCTTTGCAATGTCTCCCCCCAACCCCTCTTTTACGCTGCTGCTACTCTCTGTTTATCATGTATGCATAGCCACTTTAACTATACATTCATGTACATACTACCTCAATTAGCCTGACTAACCGGTGTCTGTATATAGCCTCGCTACTGTATATAAACTCGCTACTGTATACAGCCTTCCTACTGTATATAGCCTTGTTATAGCGTCACTACTGTTATTATTCACTGTCTTTTACTGATATTTTTATTTCTTCACGTATCTATTGTTCACCTAATACCTATTTTATACTGAAAAATTGCACTGTTGATCAGGGCTTGTAAGTAAGCATTTCAAAAAGGTGTATTCGGCGAACGTAACAAATAAACTTTGATTTGATTTGCTTTGACACTGATGGTAGCAAACAGCACATTAGATGACAGTTCCTGTCCTATTTACTAGTTTCACCCAGAGTCATCAGTGCCAACAACAGTAGCAGCAGAGCAGAGAGAGTCACAACAAGCTTTGCCATCTTGTCAGGTTCAGAGGTCGAGGCAGGTAGTGAAGTTCAACAGATACCTGGAACTCTCTCCTCAGAATGAGATTCCAAGATGATCTGATCCAATGATCTGGAATTCTAGTTTAAATACTTTCTCAGTTGGAAATATGATGACCTTTTCTGGACCGCAGACCCAGCGGTTGAGGAACAAGGTGGAAACTTCAGTCTTGACATGTATTTGGGTGAGGGAAGTTTGAAACATAGGTCACCTTGTTGGTACCTTGGTAAACTCCCTTCCACTCTGGGCCTGGATCAAGAATTTACAGCAACTATACAATGATGAGGCAGGGTAGCCTAGTGGTTAGAGCATTGGGCTAGTATTTGAAAGGTTGCAAGTTCAAATCCCCGAGCTGACGAGGTACAAATCTGTCATTCTGCCCCTGAACAAGGCAGTTAACCCACTGTTCCTTGGCCGTCATTGAAAATAAGAAATTGTTCTTAACTGACTTGCCTAGTTAAATTAAGGTTAAAAAAAATGCATGTCAGCAAAATTCTAAGGGAGATGTTATTATTGTATAATAGAGGATTACGTAACGTTGGGATTGTGTGGTGATGTAATGTACAAGTAGCCTTCAAAAGAAGTTTGATTGTTCAATTCAAACACATTTAGTCCGTTGTGATTAGAAGGCCAACTGTATGTAGGAGTTATAGTGAATGTTCCTGAGGGCCTAGTTGCAGTTTGGACTTAAATCACCTTGAAAATCTATGACAAGACTTCAAAATGACTGTCTTGCAATAATCAACAACCAACTTACCAGAGGCTGGAGAATATTTAAAGGAATAATGGACAAATATTGTAAAATCCAGATGTGCAAAGCTCTTAGGTACCCAGAAAGATTCGCCGCTGTAATAGCTGCCAAAAGTGATTCAAATCAAATCCAAAGCAAAATGTACTGTACTTGATTCCCGTCTCCCATCGTCTGTCCTTACAGGTTAGTATTGTGGAGTAACTATAATGTTTATCCATCCTCAGTTTTCTCCTTTCACAGCCATTATTCAACTCTGTAACTTTTTTAAAGTCACTATTTGCCTCATGGTGAAATCCCTGAGTGGTTTCCGTCCTCTCCAGAAACTGAGTTAGGAAGGATGCCTGTATCTTTGTAGTATTGATACACCATCCAAATTGTAATTAATAACATCACCATGCTCAAAGGGATCTTCAATGTCCGTTTTTTTATTTTATTTTGACCCAGCTAGCAATAGGCGCTCTTCTTTGGGAGGCATTGGAAAACCTCCCTGGTCTTTGTAGTTGAATCTGTGTTTGAAATTCACAATTCAACCGAGGGGCCTTAAGCATAATTGTATGTGTGGGGTACAGAGATGAGGTAGTCATTCAAAAATCATGTTGAACACGATTGTCACACCCTGATCTGTTTCACCTGTATTTGTGATTGTCTCCACCCCCCTCCAGGTGTCGCCCATCTTCCCCATTATCCCCTGTTTATTTTTTCCTGAGTTCTGTCTGTTGCCAGTTATTTTTGTTCGTTCAAACCTACCAGCGTTTTTCCCCTTGCTCCTGTCTTTGCTATAATCCCTGCATTCTGACCTCTGCCTGACCTGAGCCTGCCTGCCGTCCTGTACCTTTGCCCCACCTACCTGGGATCTGACCTCTGCCTGACCCTGAGCCTGCCTGCTGTCCTGTACCTTTGCCAAACCTACCTACCTGGAATCTGACCTCTCCCTGACCCTGAGCCTGCCTGCTGTCCTGTACCTTTGCCCCACCTACCTCGAATCTGACCTCTGCCTGCCCTGACCCTGAGCCTGCCTGCCGTCCTGTACCTTTGCCCCGCCTACCTGGAATCTGACCTCTGCCTGACCCTGAGCCTGCCTGCCGTCCTGTACCTTTGCCCCACCTACCTGTAATCTGACCTCTGCCTAACCCTGAGCCTGCCTGCCGTCCTGTACCTTTGCCCCACCTACCTGGAATCTGACCTCTGCCTGACCCTGAGCCTGCCTGCCGTCCTGTACCTTTGCCCCACCTACCTGGAATCTGACCTCTGCCCTTGACCTGTCCTTTTGCCTGCCCCTGTTCGAGTACAACTGTATTTACTTTGACGCTGTCTGCGCCTGGGTCTTACCTTGAACTTGATAAGTTGCATGGCCTCACTGTGTGCAATAATTACGAGTTAAGACCATTTTTACTTATTTAGGCTATCCATAACAAAGGGGTTGAATACTTATTGATTCCTTTTTTATTAATTTGATGAGAATTTTCTGGGGTATATTGTCTAGTCCAGTGACACACAGTCTCAATTTTATCCATTTTAATTTCAGGCTGTAACACAACAAAATGTGGAAAAAATCAAGGGGTGTAATAACTTAAGACACTGTACTTTTCCATGTAACTCAGCTTACTGTAATAAGAGCTAATGATATGAAATATCAACTTCTGAATTGCAGGAATCCTTTGTTCTATATTATATTAAACAAGTATCAGTGGGTGAGAGTTCAACTTTTACTCATCTCTTCAGCTCATTGAAGTGGTCTTCAATTGTTCTGTGAATGTAGAGGATCCTCCCACTTTGTCCCAGTTTTCGCATGGTAGTTGTGTGAGGTTAAACATTGCAAAAAAACAGCACCAATGTGTTAAATGTCTCAATATTCATATAAACATGATAATGTCCCAATTAATGCATCGTGACAAACTCAAGGGGGAAAAGGTTGAGGTTGTCAACTGAAGAGGAACTGTTACAACTCCTTCATCATGACCTGTTTAGTTGTCACGGAAACACTTTTCCCAATTTGAGTTGAGGCCTCAACACATTCTGTGTTCCTCTGACCTAGAAAATAACCATATTATCAAGACAAGCTACACCTAACAGCCCACATCCATGTACTTCAGTGCACGAGGTCTAAGTCACACACACAAAGACACAGACGCACACACAGACGTGACAATTAGATTGATTGATAGGAGATAGAATTCCTCTTGTATTTCCCTGCTGTGTGTATTTACTACCCAAACAAAGTCACACCTGAAAGTTCCCCTTCACATTCGCCATTTGAAATCCCCTGCTGAACAGGTTAGAGGAGTGTTCCTCTAGTATAGAATGTTGACCATCAGTCAGAGCTGTAGAATTAGGAATTACAACTCAGAGCCCTGGGGTCATTATGTCATCATAGTTGTCATACGTCTTGTAAGAAAAGTTCTTGCTGATCCTCAGTGCAACACCCTGTGGTGAAATTAAAGTTCTTTACTGGTTCTGTGGTGATTCTCTGGTTTGGTTGATATCTAACTCAACATATTTTTTTATAAATATCACCACCCCAAATGTGCCCTTTCACAGCTTCATAGGACATAAACAGGGGCAGTTCCATGGTTTGACTCAATAATAATAATAATAATAATATATGCCATTTAGCAGACGCTTTTATCCAAAGCGACTTACAGTCATGTGTGCATACATTCTACGTATCACTGTGGCGCTAGAGGAGGCTGGTGAGAGGGGCTTTAGGAGGACAGCCTCATTGTAATGGCTGGAATGGAATCAATGGAAAAGAGTCAAACACGTTGTTTCCATGTGTTTGATGTGTTTGGGACCATTTCATCAATTCCATTTTGGCCATTAGAATGAGCCCATCCTCCTATAGCTCCTTCCATCAGCCTCCTCTGGGTGGCGCACAATGCACTGTGTTTCCTCCTGGACCAACTGATACATCTGATAACTGTACATACAGTATGTTCTATGATATGATCTGTGGTGGTTTCACTGATGTGGGTACATGGTTACACATACACACATAACCACAGCAAAGGTGTTAAAACCCCTAAAAGCTTCTGTCCTTTATCCATTATTAGGTTTTTTGGGATCCATATTTATCCCCATGTTTTTGGTGGCACAAAACTACCTCCATACGTCTATTCATTTGTGTTGGTACCTTCAGACGAGTCCCGTGACACTTGTGGGGCTCGTAGAGAAAAACGGAGAACACCATTGTGTTGGTGAGAGTCAGTGTGGTATTAGTGGAGTATTAGTTTCTAGTCCAAACGGTTCAGACACTACAGACAGAAGTTGACACATCAGTGTTACTTGTGGGGGACGTAGATCAAAACAGAGATCCGGAGAACCATTCAGACGCTACAGACGTTTTTGTGAGAAGACAGATTTTGGGGAATTCTCATGGTCTGACATCTTTCACCTCATATGTGGATGTGGTGGATTGAGAAGCAGCTCATTCAAAAATGATATCTCTCATTTAAACTGATGTATTTTGATTTTTTTCTTGTCACTTAGATTGATGAATGGGTGCGTAAACAGGCTGTTCATTTGAGACCACAGTTATTCTCTGTCTGAATCAAAATACAAAGGTTTTTATATGATTGACACATCTCCCACATCCTTTGGTTATGAGGGTTAAAGGGCATTATAATGTAGAATTGATATATTGTTCAATTGAGGTACAGTGGTTGGCAGGTAATTCACCCTACACTCCTTGTATTTATAACTAGTTCATATAGGATCATAGGATAGAACGGTGTTTCTTAATGGGGACCCAAAAGGTGTGCACTTTTCTGTTATTGCCGAAGCAAGAGACACCTGATTCCACTAATCATTGGGAGTGTTCCTCTGCCTAGGCGTTGCTGATGCCTGCTAGATCTTACAATGCCTGGATAGGTATTTTAAGTATGAACTAACCACATGTCATGCTATAGCAATCTGGTGCTTGACAGCACGGTCGATGACGTGACACACAACCATTGGTTGATGCATGCAACGTCTGAGCAGGGTTTTGATGATGACGTAATTAGTGGAATCAGGTGTGTAGTGCAAAACTAAACCCTTTGGGTCCCCAGCACCAGAATAATGAAATACTGAGATATAATATAAAACACAAACTCACTTAACATAATCCCAAAATGTATTCCTTAACCCAGGAGACTTCAACAAAGGTACAAGCATTTAGGTACACTTATATTGTTGTGCATTTCAATCAGCTCAGAATAAATGCTGTATATAAATAGACAAGTCATAGTTGTGTTCAAACATTCTCCCTCTTGTTCCGTTCAAGAATCTTGTTTCCCTTTTTTGCTCATTGGGGAATGTGATGGGGAAATTCTGCCGTGGAACTTTGGTTTTAAGGCGTGGGTAGGAAAGCCCATTTCTCCCTCTCAGAGAATAAGCCTCTACCTGCACCAGGAGTATATATATGGCTCTGGTGAGGAATAGGACCTCACACAGCCACTGAACCTCTTTGTCTGAAGACAGCAGCTCATCACATCACAGCACCACAGAAGAAGAGATGGCCCTGATCAGAGCCCCTGTTATTGTGCTGCTCGTGCTCCTGACTGTGGGACTGTTGCTACTGAGGTTTCTGCAGCTAAACAAGGTCAATATTGGATGTGAAAGTTTTGTCTCAGTCCGTCTGTCTGTCTGCCTGCCTCTGTCTCCCTCTCCTTGTTTTTTTGCAAATGGTGTTTTTTAATTGCTATACAAGATAAAGTTTATTGTCTTTTTGCTCAATAGGTTTTCCTAGAGGCTGTTGTACGAGTTACTCCCAGGGTAGGATAGACATTCGTCTCATCCGTGGCTTTTCCGTACAGACAGTGAAAGACGGGTGCAACATTGATGCTATCATGTGAGTGACTCTGGAAGGCCTAACAGTAGAACTGGGACAAATTGCAAGTCAAATGAAAAGATTAATTGTAACACATGTAGTATTTCTTCAATTTAAGTACATCATTAAGTATAAAATAATTGTACAACAGAAGTAAAAAAATTGATAACTTGATGTTAGTTGCATTGCTTCATTTGCGATGTGATATTATAGAGATGTAAGCCTGTAAAGCACTGATGATTGACTGATGTTGTCTCTTCAACATGTTCTCTTCCAGTTTCCACACTGTCAGAGGGAGATTCCCATGTATGGATCCCACTAAGGGCTGGGTTATGAAAGCTGTTCGCAAGCTGAGGTAAGAATTCATTCACATTTATTCAGGATAAAATGATTTGGTTCCATGGAATTGAATTATACTGACCGTGTGTGTAGGGTTTATCATAAGGATATTAGGTAAAACGATGGTATAAGAAATGGATGACATAACTTTATTTCTTCTCTACAGGGAGAGAGCGGAACGATTGAACAAGAACAGGTCATAGGAATAGTTCTCATCACAAGGATACACAGGACCAAGAGTTTGTGTTGCTATCTTCATTGACGGAGGAGAATGCAAACGTGCTGGAACCCTGCTATCTCTAAGTTTATCCAACTAGCTGAATTTGATCAGACATTTCTCTGTGCTGAAAAGTATAATAAATGAAGGATATAAACAACGCGGAGCACCTGGACACAGCCCTGAGCCATGGTATATTGGCCACATATGACAAACCCCTGAGGAGCCTTATTGCTATTATAAACTGGTTACCAATATAATTAGAGCAGTAAAAATATGATTTATTGTCATATTGATAGTATAGGGTCTGACATACTACATCTGTCAGCCAATCAGCATTCAGGGCTGGAACCACCTAGTTTATTATTTTACATAACCTATTTGTATAGGAAATCATCTGTGTTGGCAGAGTTTAATGGTATAATCTTGTTGTATGAGCATCAGAAATCACATGTTTTAACCCTTTTATTCATAAAGGTCTTGTGTTTGATCAGATCATTGATCACATCTGTTATATTTAACAGTTACTGTTACATTTTATATCTATAATAAATCATGTATATTTTACTAAGAATTCTCACTTCTTTTGTGTATTCATCTTGTGTGGTATGAGGGGGGCTCCAGAGTGCCACAGCGGTCTAAGACACTGCATCTCAGTGATTGAGGTGTCACTACAGACATCCCTGGTTTGAATCCAGGCTGTATCACAACCGGCCGTGATTGGGTGTCCTATAGGGCGGCGCACAATTGGCCCACCATCGTCCAGGTTTGGCCGGTGCAGGCTGTCATTGTAAATAAGAATTTGTTCTTAACTGACTTGCCTAGTTAATTAAAGGTTACTTGTTTTGGGACAGCACAATGACAGATACTAACTGATGAAGCAGACAGACAGAGAAAATATTGTATAGTAACTGCAGAGGACACAACACCATGAGAGGTCACCAGTGGGTGGATGTAGTAACTGTAGAGGACACAACACCATGAGAGGTCACCAGTGGGTGGATGTAGTAACTGTAGAGGACACAACACCATGAGAGGTCACCAGTGGGTGGATGTAGTAACTGTAGAGGACACAACACCATGAGAGGTCACCAGTGGGTGGATGTAGTAACTGTAGAGGACACTACACCATGAGAGGTCACCAGTGGGTTGATGTAGTAACTGTAGAGGACACTACACCATGAGAGGTCACCAGTGGGTGGATGTAGTAACTGTAGAGGACACTACACCATGAGAGATCACCAGTGTGTGGATGTAGTAACTGTAGAGGACACTACACCATGAGAGGTCACCAGTGGGTGGATGTAGTAACTGTAGAGGACACTACACCATGAGAGGTCACCAGTGGGTGGATGTAGTAACTGTAGAGGACACTACACCATGAGAGGTCACCAATGGACTGATGTAGTAACTGTAGAGGACACTACACCATGAGAGGTCACCAGTGTGTGGATGTAGTAACTGTAGAGGACACGACACCATGAGAGAACACCAGTTGGTGGATGTAGTAACTGTAGAGGACACAACACCATGAGAGAACACCAGTTGGTGGATGTAGTAACTGTAGAGGACACAACACCATGAGAGGTCACCAGTGGGTGGATGTAGTAACTGTAGAGGACACGACACCATGAGAGAACACCAGTGGGTTGATGTAGTAACTGTAGAGGACACTACACCATGAGAGGTCACCAGTGGGTGGATGTAGTAACTGTAGAGGACACTACACCATGAGAGATCACCAGTGTGTGGATGTAGTAACTGTAGAGGACACTACACCATGAGAGGTCACCAGTGGGTGGATGTAGTAACTGTAGAGGACACTACACCATGAGAGGTCACCAGTGGGTGGATGTAGTAACTGTAGAGGACACTACACCATGAGAGGTCACCAATGGACTGATGTAGTAACTGTAGAGGACACTACACCATGAGAGGTCACCAGTGTGTGGATGTAGTAACTGTAGAGGACACGACACCATGAGAGAACACCAGTTGGTGGATGTAGTAACTGTAGAGGACACAACACCATGAGAGAACACCAGTTGGTGGATGTAGTAACTGTAGAGGACACAACACCATGAGAGGTCACCAGTGGGTGGATGTAGTAACTGTAGAGGACACGACACCATGAGAGAACACCAGTTGGTGGATGTAGTAACTGTAGAGGACACAACACCATGAGAGGTCACCAGTTGGTGGATGTAGTAACTGTAGAGGACACTACACCATGAGAGATCACCAGTGTGTGGATGTAGTAACTGTAGAGGACACTACACCATGAGAGGTCACCAGTGTGTGGATGTAGTAACTGTAGAGGACACTACACCATGAGAGGTCACCAGTGTGTGGATGTAGTAACTGTAGAGGACACTACACCATGAGAGGTCACCAGTGTGTGGATGTAGTAACTGTAGAGGACACAACACCATGAGAGGTCACCAGTGTGTGGATCACTCACAGCGCTTCTTCTAAAAACACTCCTATTCAAAGCCTTGTGATGCGTACATTGCATCCACTTTGTATCAGTTAAATATCCAACAAAGGGACTACATTTTTAGATTACATTGACACTTACATTGATCTGGCTTTGATGGTTGTATAGTAGTTCTACCTGGCCAACTACAGGATGATGGGCATCATCAAAGTACAGTTTCTTCCTGTTTGTGGAGTTGTTTTCTTGTAAATTACTAATCATTCTCTTGATCCTAGGCCAGAGTTGCCAATAAGCATGTTGTTATAAATGCATAAGAAATTCTAAGTTAAATTCAGGTTGATATGTTGTCATGAATAGCTATCTAAAGACTGCAAAAACAAAGATCAGCAAATGACAACAAGCATTGAGATGTCAATCACTGGTTCGTTCTCAAATGTACAACTGTCTCCAACAAACATCTCTATTGTCTTGTATCTCTCTTACGGAATCAGTGAAAATCCAGTTCTGGAAATGTTCTCATTCCATTGTTCGTGACCTGTAAATGAATGAATGTTAAGAGGATGTAGTGAAAGTCCTGTGACATCAGAAGGAGGAAGTCAACAGAACATCTTGTTTTGAGGAAGTAATCATACAGGTTCGGTACGTCAACAGTTACAATCACAGCAGTAAAATGCTGACTCAAACATGCAGGGCAATGGAATTCCCTCACTAAATATCTTGCTTGTTTTGTCATGATTAAGAGGTACAAACTTATTTATGTTTTATTTTGTATTTTTATAGAGGACAGGAGAGCCATGCTTGAGGGAGACGGGAGTGGACACTGGGAAGAAATAGACAGTAAGAATGATTATCTCGTTTTTACTGACTGCCAAGACTTTTCAAGTGGATATACATTCCTCTGCCATTTTGATTTATCACCACATTAAGTATTCAAATAACACCAGACTACCGCAGGACTGTGCTGGCATTTCTGTAATACAGGACATCAACACTAGATGGTAGTCTAGTACCATTGTGTTAGCCTTGACAGGTTGGATTCGGTACTACCCCTAAGCAGTGCTTGACTTAAATGTAAATGTAAATGTAAGTCATTTAGCAGACGCTCTTATCCAGAGCGACTTACTTGGACTGAAATAGGTGCCCATACTCATTTTGGGTCCCAATACTGTTTATATTTAGGTGCAGGAACTCAATACTACAGGAACACAATACTACAGGAACTAAATACTACAGGAACACAATACTACAGGAACACAATACTACAGGAACTCAATAATACAGGAACTCAATACTACAGGAACACAATACTACAGGAACACAATACTACAGGAACTCAATACTACAGGAACACAATACTACAGGAACTCAGATTTACTCACAGGAACTTTTGTTTTCCCTTGTCTTGGAGGATTACCTTTGTTTTTTGTTCTTGTAGGATTCCTTTTGAGGTTGTGGAGTTACATGTTTTCCTGAAGAACTTCACTTTTTACTTCATTAAATACACCGTCTCAAGTACTGCTGTGTCTGCCTCATCTTCTGTGTTCTGCCGACTATTCATGGCTCAGTTGGTTAAGTGACTGTTTCTCACTCCAGAGACCCGGGTTTGTAACCGGGTCCTGACAGGACAAAATGCTTTTGAGCTAATATTACATCAGAGGTGCAGGAACTGAAACAGTAGAAGATTTGAGGTGCCGGTACTCGGTTCTGGTGAGCTCCTGTCAAGCACTGCCCCTCAGACATTTTTTGTACCAAGTACCAATTTCACAAAATGGACCGTATTATATTCATACCCTGGTCTCCTCCTAGCAGTCCCCAATGTTAGAAAATATGTGGACGGTTCTGGACGAAGGATCATTCTGGTAAATATGGAGCTGCTCAACCCATTGGCTCCAAATCACTTACTCCATCTTCAACTATGTTCACATCTTGATGCCTGGCTGGTGCGTAATTCAGTGACAGCCAAGGAGTTTGGACAATATTCCAACCTTTTCAAACTAGATCCTTTCGTATTTGGCTGTAAATAACAGTAAAGAATTGGAGAGGGGCCTAACTACACTAGCCCCCATGTATTTAGAGAGGGACCAGCTCAACAGTGGACAATCACATGAAGCTATTCATCGCATATAAATATGAGAACAGAGCCTTCTTTGAAGTTCTAACCCTGGCAATTTGACTGGTAAATTCATGGGTACACTCACAATGGCCACCTAGTATTGTGATTAAATCATTTTCTCTCAGCTGATGCTGGATCAACAAGGGAAATAGCTAACATATTCCATTTGTTTTGTGTTAGCCGCATTAGAACTTCAAACAGTCTGTGAAGGTAGTGTGCGGCTAACGTATGTGTCTGTTTTGGGTCTAAAATGCCGCAAAAAAAAAATCAAGTGGCCATGTAGACTTTAGTAAGAATTGCTAGATCATTTTCAGTTTGAATTCTGTTGCTAAAACGCCGCAGTAATCCTTACAAAAAGTAGCTGTTTGATGTTTCACCATAACACTTTGGAATGTTCATTCAAATCGTTCAGCTGAAGTTGTTACTCCGGTAACATGTTCCATGCAAACAGAAACCTTGTTGAACTGGCCTCTGATGTGTCTCATGCAATGGAATGTATTTTTTGGAATGTCAGTTGAGTTAACAAATCATAGCACAGATTGAAGTACCCTTCCTGCTTTTATTCTAGGTGGAAAATATACAGGCTAAGACAGAGTTGTCACTTATCTGGGATCAACATCATTTCTAATTACCAGTGCAATTGCTATACTAGCATAGCTGGTCCCATTGTTGCAAAGAGTTATGGGATATTAGAATCCCGTTGTTTTAACCTTCATCATCTTCAACCTAGCTTTTACTTCCTGGCATGGATACACTCAAAATGGCTGCCAGTCCACCCATTATGAAATCATTGACTTGAATGGAGATGCCCTTTCTATTCATTATATTTCTATGATCCACCCACACACAGCCATTATTACATCATAATCATCACCTGTGGTCCGTTTCTGCACAACTGAACAGAGTGCTTCTCAATGAATAATACAGGGGACAGGGGGAGAAGGATGGGGACAGAGAGAGAGAGAGAGAGAGAGAGAGAGAGAGAGAGAGAGAGAGAGAGAGAGAGAGAGAGAGAGAGAGAGAGAGAGAGAGAGAGAGAGAGAGAGAGAGATTATTCCCTGTTGGGACAAGGACACATACATTCCTAAGTACCCATCATGCTGAAAGAGCAGTCACCAGTCTCTATGATGCTGGTCTACTTTACAGTTTCGTTTTGAGTTTATGGAACACGTTTATGGGACTATTGGGATTGATGTGGAGGTTTATAGAGCTATTGGATCAATGCATTTTGTTATTACTGTACAGGTTATTGTTCTGCTAGGAAACACGACGTGTGTTGAAGGACTGAGAATCAACCACAGATGTTTGGATCTTATTGAACTTTATTATAATAAAATACACATCACACCAAACATCAAACTTACAGCCAATATGTCTAAGGGTAATGAAAAGGGGCGGAAAGCGGTATGAATGTACACCCAAGACTGACTGAGGGTAAGGTTAAAGGTTGAGTTTCAGGCAATAATAACTCACGCACAGACAGCCAGATAGTATCACACACACATACACACCAAGCCAGACTATCAGTCTATCAGTGTATCAGTGTATCAGTCTATCGTGTATCAGTCTATCAGTGTATCAGTCTATCAGTGTATCAGTCTATCAGTCTATCAGTGTATCAGTCTATCAGTGTATCAGTCTATCAGTGTATCAGTCTATCAGTGTATCAGTCTATCGTGTATCAGTCTATCAGTGTATCAGTCTATCAGTGTATCAGTCTATCAGTGTATCAGTCTATCAGTCTATCAGTGTATCAGTGTATCAGTCTATCGTGTATCAGTCTATCAGTGTATCAGTCTATCGTGTATCAGTCTATCAGTCTATCAGTGTATCAGTGTATCAGTGTATCAGTGTATCAGTGTATCAGTCTATCAGTGTATCAGTGTATCAGTGTATCAGTCTATCGTGTATCAGTGTATCAGTCTATCGTGTATCAGTGTATCAGTCTATCGTGTATCAGTGTATCAGTCTATCAGTCTATCAGCGTATCACTGTATCAGTGTTTTTTTCATGCTGTGTTACGCCAGAAAGAGTAGCTGCTGCTTGTGCAAAAGCTCATGTGGATTCTAATGAACTAATCAACACATTTGGAAGGTGGATTGAGAGGGCTGAATTCAATATATTTTTGCACACATCCCTTCCTCCCTCTATCTCTCTCGTTCTCTTTCTCACACACAAACACACACACACGCGCGCACACACACAAATGCACACACACAGGAAGGGAGCAAAACACTCCAGCTGAGGATGCGTAAAGCAGAAGCTTTACTAAGGGCCATTTGAGCCGCTCAGCACACCGAGCTAACACAGCACATACACATACACACACACCGAGCTAACACAGCACATACACACACACCGAGCTAACACAGCACATACACATACACACACACCGAGCTAACACAGCACATACACATACACACACACACCGAGCTAACACAGCACATACACACACACACACACACACACACACACACACACACACACACACACACACACACACACACACACACACACACACACACACACACACACACACACACACACACACACACACACACACACACACACACACACGCGCACACACACGCATACACACACACACACTGAGCTAACACAGCACACACACACACACATACACACACACCGAGCTAACACAGCACACATACACACACACACACACACACATACACACACACACACCGAGCTAACACAGCACACACACACACACACACCGAGCTAACACAGCACATACACACACATACACATACACACACACCGAGCTAACACAGCACACATACACACACACACACACCGAGCTAACACAGCACACATACACACACATACACACACACACCGAGCTAACACAGCACACATACACACACACACACTGAGCTAACACAGCACATACACACACACACACACACCGAGCTAACACAGCACACATACACACACACACACACCGAGCTAACACAGCACACGTACACACACATACACACACACACACACCGAGCTAACACAGCACACATACACACACACACACACACACACCGAGCTAACACAGCACACATACACACACACACACACACACACGAGCTAACACAGCACACACACACACACACACACACACACACACACACCGAGCTAACACAGCACACATACACACACACACACACACACCGAGCTAACACAGCACACATACACACACATACACACACACACCGAGCTAACACAGCACACATACACACACACACACACCGAGCTAACACAGCACACATACACACACATACACACACACCGAGCTAACACAGCACACATACACACACATACATTAACACAGCACACATACACACACATACATTCACACACACCGAGCTAACACAGCACACATACACACACATACACACACACACACACCGAGCTAACACAGCACACATACACACACATACACACACACACACACACACCGAGCTAACACAGCACACATACACACACACACACACACACACACACCGAGCTAACACAGCACACACACACACACACACACACCGAGCTAACACAGCAGATACACACACATACACCGAGCTAACACAGCACACATACACACACACACACCGAGCTAACACAGCACACACACACACACACACACACACAGAGCACACACACACACACACCGAGCTAACACAGCACACATACACACACATACACAACACACCGAGCTAACACAGCACATACACACACATACACACACACACACACACACACACACCGAGCTAACACAGCACACATACACACACACACACCGAGCTAACACAGCACACATACACACACACACACACACACACACCGAGCTAACACAGCACACATACACACACATACAGCACACATTCACACACACCGAGCTAACACAGCACACATACACACACACACACACACACACACACACAGCACACACACACACACACAACACACACACACACACACACACACACACACACACACACACACACCGAGCTAACACAGCACACATACACACACATAACACACACACACACACACCGAGCTAACACAGCACACACACACACACACACACACACACACACACACACACACACACACACACACACACACACACACACACACACACACACACACACACACACACACACACACACACACACCGAGCTAACACAGCAGATACACACACATAACACAGCACACACACACACACACACACACCACACACAGCACACACACACACACACACACACACACACACACACACAGCACACACACACACACACACACACACACCGAGCTAACACAGCACACATACACACACACACACCGAGGTAACACAGCACACATACACACACACACACATAACACAGCACACACACACACACACACACACACACACACACACACACACACACACACACACACACACACACACACACACACACACACACACACACACACACACACACACACACACACACACACACACACACACACACACACACACACACACACCGAGCTAACACAGCACACATACACACACACACACCGGGCTAACACAGCCCACTATAATTACACAGGCATAAAAAGAGAGGGATGGAACAGCTAAAGGAGAAGCGACTCCAGATGATTACACATTCACTCGGCTTCCTTCCCCCTCGCCGCACACACAACCTCCAATTAGAGGAGGGGAAGATGAAGATGAGGGAGCAGTCGCAGACGAAGACTCTATTTACGTCTTTCTCTCGCTCCCCTGAAGACATCCAGAGCCAGGGAGAGAGGGAATAGAGGGAGAGAGAGAACATGGTGCATCCTGCCGAGATATTAAATCCGATGTCAGTCTGGGACACAGTGGCACTCATTGTTCAGTGAGCTTTTCCACAAAGTCCAACCCAGCGACAGCAATGAATGTTTATTGTGACCTTTGAAGTGGAGGGGCCTTTGGAGGGACCAGGGTAGCAGAGATGGGGGATGGGGGGGGGTAGGTGGGTGTGTGTATGTTTGTACGTTCGTGTCGTCAAAGAAGGAAAGACAGCTGGTAGCCACGTGTGTGTTCACATCCACTTCTATCCAGCAGGTATGCACCCATCAACATTATAACCTTCTCTTCAACTCTATGGTGTCTTGGTCAGGGCAGGCCGCGGGGCACAGTCAACGGTCGATGGTTTTTATGTGATTCATACCAAACTCACCGACAGCGTTGAATGTTCACCGAGGTGAGCAGGACAGCAGGACTGCAGTGAGAGGGTGAGCCTGACAGCGCTGACAGATGTGCTTACTAAGGGCTGGGCTGAGGGGAGGCGAATGGGACAGGAGAGGAGGGGAATAGGAGGGAGACAGGAAGGAGACAGGATAGGAGGGGACAGTATAGGAAGGACACAGGACAGGAGGGAGACAGCAAGGGAGAGGACAGGAGGGGACAGGAAAGGAAGGGACAGCAAGTGAGAGGACAGGAGGGGACAGGACAGGAAGGGACAGCAGGGGACAGAAGGGAACAGCAGGAGACAGGACACACATAAATGTAAAAACCACGCAGGGCTCTATTCAATTAGAGCTTCAAGAGCCCACTTCAATAAAACCCCCTTACCTGGTTTCTGTGACACCGCAATATAAAATAGCATTCATCCCCACTAGAGTGAGTGAGGAACATAGAGAATTAAATGCTTTCTCTCGTTGTTTGTTGGCAAAACAGGCTACCAACAAGTCAATGATGTTTACAGCACATCTACCACAACCTTATAACCAAACATAAAGCTGAAGGGTAAGAAGGCAGGATCTGAGGCGTCTGGTCACCGACTGTTGAACAGCCCCTTAAATACAGCAGCAGAGGGTTAGTATTGTTGCATCACAGTGAACAAATGCAGATTTAATGTACATACTATATACTCATTCGTATACATTCATACAGATACAGGCAGGGTTTGAATCGTCTGCATTGATAACTGTTGTGAAGGTGTCTAATGGTGTGTAGACAGTGTGAGACATACACTGCTGTGTGTGTTGTCTCAGGGGGTTGGGAAGAAGCTAAATGTATTCCCCTTCTCCCCCAATGGACAATAACATTCTATTGTTGGACTATTCTATTCTACTGCCTGCACCCCTGGACACCCTGTGTAAATTGAACTCTGGAGTTAGAATGATATTGTTGGAACCATTTTTTCCGCCAGTCACAGTGCTTATAGATTTGCTGCATGGTGAACAATACGATGGACTCACACTGTGCTGTCCCTGCAGTGAGACTGAGCTAGACTGTGTGTGTGTTTGGTCGCCCTCTCCTTTCGCGACTGAACGCTCCCATTGTCATTGGCAGGTCATTGCTCGGTGGACAAACGACCCCTGCCAACCTCCTGGCCAGCAAGACGAACTGAGGCTGACGTCATGATGCTACATGCTAATGCGCTCATTCATCAATCTCTTTCATAGACTTAGAGTTGACGTCATGGAGGGTGCTAGCCTAGCGTGCCCACTGCTCTGGGGAAACTAATTTACTGGCAGATGCTAACATGCTAGTAGCTTTACCACAATGGAAGCCTGATGGACTGCATGCTAATAGAGTAACAGTCTTGATACCACACTTCACAACCTGGAGCATACGTCGTGATGGGACGCTACCGCTCCAACAATGCCTTCTGGACAAATATGCTAATAGGGTGATCATTCTTCCCATAGTCTCTTCATTTTAGAGCGGGCTTCTTGTAGACACCCCATTCACTGACTATTACATATATATAAAGGATCAAGGACTTATAATTAGACATAATAATCCATATTAGCGCAACCCTTCCCAATCACACACACACACACACACACACACACACACACACACACACACACACACACACACACACACACACACACACACACACACACACACACACACACACACACACACACACACACACACACACACACACACACACACACACACACACCCCTGTTGCCCCCCGTTGAGACCTGAAATAAGAAACAGACACAGGGTGGGGGAGAGAAACGGTTTCTCCATGGCAACCTCAGTGTTTGCCAGGCATTTCTTCATTCCCCCGTTCAATGTCGCGCCCTTAGAGGCGGAGGGAGGACCCCTGTTCTACAGCTGAATATTGCCATTATGTTGGGGGCGATTGTGTGTGTGTGTCCGTGTGTGTGTCAAGGGGGGGGAATGAGGGGACAAGCTGCAGGCATATGAGTCGCAACAATGACATAGATCAGAGGGAACACACAGACACACACAAACATGCTTGTAAAACTATGTTGATGAAGATAGAGATAAACCTCTGAAATAACTATATAATTACATCACAGGGCAAAGCGCTTATCACAGTCTCTCTTCTCTTCTCTTATGAATATGATTGAGTCTCTCTCTCTCTCTGCCAGTCTATACAGGACACTTTGCCTCTCAGACAGTAGAGATTTAGAGGGGGGGGGGTTGTCAGCTGCTAGAGTAAATAAAAGCCTTTGTTTGTAATGTTGGCCATCTTGGAAAAACTCCACAGCTGCCACAAATTTGGCTTTTATTACATTTCAGGCAGGAAGGGAGGTATTTATTTTGACTGTTCTTCTCTGGAAACGATAAATGAACTCAAGGCATAATGATAGTCAGGAGGATAAGCCAGTGGATTTATGCGGGTGTTATGCAAACAGAAACACTGAGGGAAAAAAACAAGAAGCAAAGGAATGTGTTACAGTATGTCTCGTTACTGTTGAATAATGAATGCATACAGTACAGCCTTTTGTTTAATCTACAAGACATTTCAATTTGTGTCTATTTGCATGTTCAAGCCTTTATACTTTAAGATGCGCTTTCACACACAGATTAAGCCTAGTGGTGGACCAGAAAACCCCAGAGATAAATGGTAGAATCTCAGTTGAAAATGATTTATATTCCAGGACTAGGCTTCATCTGTGCCCGGGAAACCAGTCCTATGTATCTGTCCTGGGAAGAATTACCTCCGTTTGAAATGTTCTTTGCGGATTCTCCGATGGCTGATTCTTGTAGGAACCTAAAGGGAGACACAGAAAGATGTGAATTCAAATGTGCATTTCTGATCAAATTGGATCAAATCCCCCAGTTGTTTTATATTTATTTAAATAATGACCATCATCTCCACCAGTGTTATGGTACATCCAAGCAGGAAGTCTTATAAACACTTCCCTGAGGGCCAGTCAATGAAAAGACGAGAGGAAGCGCCACTGCTCTGTCTAGGGTGGTCTGCCGTGGGCGAAGCGTTAATGTCCCAACAGTAGGTCCAATACACTGTATACATCTATTGATAATGACTTACAGACTTACGGACCAACAGTTTGCCTGGAAGAGCCTCACTCAGACATAGTACACACAACAAGCAGACATCACATCCTAAAGAAAGGAAACATAAAAACATTGGCTGCTTTCTGGATGTGGTGTTTAAACATTTTTTTCTCTCAGTAATAGCCTCTTAAATATGCCCAATTACCCCAAAAATAGATTTCCAAAAATACATTTAAAAAATAAATAACTACATTGGCTACCCTTTTAGTATTCTCATAAGAGTCTGAAAACCCACTTTTCTGTTCTGGAGTACCTTGTTACAGCCCCTTAAATATATCCACGTATTATATACTGAACAGTTGCCTTCTTTCTTATGCACTAGGCCTAATCAGAGTGATTACATGTACTGTGGCCATTAGATACAGTACAGTGGCATAATCAGATGAGAGTGGAGAGAATGGTTCAGTGTGATGGTTGACTAACTAATGAGGGTCTGGCCTTTGTAAACATGTGGATGTTATTGCCTGTGGCACACAACACGCAAGACCAGGGCCCTGTTTCAGTTCGATGTACATTTCCTTCCACTGTTAGGTCATGTTTTGATCATAGCAGATCACCAGCTGAATGTGAATGTCCTCTTACCTGAGGCCTCTCTCCAACTCATTCTTCTCAGCAACATGAGGCTCTCTATCAAACAAAAGACATCAACAGCTCCCAGAACATGGCCTGTTCAGTCTTAAGCAGTTCCTAAATATGTTTCTTCTTCATTGACTGTGTGTAAGCCAGAGATGTGGGTTAATAGACATATTATAGGAAAACCACACACCTGCCTCTTTCGTGATTATAGCCAAACTATTAGACTCTTGGCTCAGGTTAAAAGTAGTGCTATATATAGGGAATAGGGTGAGATTTGAGATTTGAATCATTTTTGCACTGAAAATTCAGACATCTGTAGCGTCTGGCTCCGCATGGGGCCAGGGTGGCAGCGAGACAGACAGAAAAGAGACCCTGACAGACAACTGTTCAACTATGTCGTTTACATCCACCCAAGGCTGGCCAGAGGAAATGAAGGAATTCATGATGTTATAGACGAGGGCCAGAAGAGAGAGGTCTCTAGGTTCAGGTTGTAAATGTAATGTAATGTAATGTTGTCTCAGGACTGAAGGTTGTCTGTGATCATAAAATACTCCTGTGGTTGACCCTCCCCAAAGGCTACTGTAATATATACAGACAGACAGACAGACAGACAGACAGACAGACAGACAGACAGACAGACAGACAGACAGACAGACAGACAGACAGACAGACAGACAGACAGACAGACAGACAGACAGACAGACAGACAGACAGACAGACAGACAGACAGACAGACAGACAGACAGACAGACAGGAACAACAAAAGTAATGTCTATCTGCTAAGACTGGGATGTCATGTTATTTTGTTTTACATCTGATACTCTTCTGGATCCTGTGTATGACTCCGGCACTAACAAACACTTAAACTGGCTGTTTAGCTGATGATTAGTCTTTTCTACATGTAAAATGAGATGTAGGCCTAAATTATTTTGTACTTTAAACCTCCTTTGCAACATTATGGATATTGATGTGCTAAAAGTTTACATTGATTCACTTAGCTGAGTGAGTATGGGGCCTGATAGTGTAGCCAGACTGTTACGTACACAGTGTTATTTCCCAGTCTCTCTCACCACTAACTCACCACTAACAACCACAAGACAACAAAACAATAGCAAGGGCTCACTGTGGAGAATCTTCAGTAAAGGACTGAACATCTGACGCAGGAACCCGAACAGGCAGAAGCAAATGCTCATGAATTTCATCTAGCATTCTAAAGGCTAAATGCTACATACGATTATCTCACTCTCTCTCTATCTATCTATCACATGCTCTCTCTCTCTCTCTCTCTCTCTCTCTCTCTCTCTCTCTCTCTCTCTCTCTCTCTCTCTCTCTCTCTCTCTCTCTCTCTCTCTCTCTCTCTCTGACACAAACACACACAAGGCTTGTTAAATGGGGAAGCGGGAAAGGGGCCATTTGTTCTACAAGCTCGACAAGGAGGCTGCCATTGTAAAAAGGAGTGGCTGCAAGGCCCCGTTTCCTTTTATCCTTCTCCTCAAGGCCTCCTCAATCCCTTTGTCTGGAGGAGGATGGAAGGAACCGTGAGCCGCCGCGCTACGCTGGTCAAAGACCCAGGAACTATTACCCCTACCGGCACAATGGACGTAAATAACAGGAGGAGAGGAACGAGGGAAAGGTGTGTGTGTGTGTGTGTGTGTGTGTGTGTGTGTGTGTGTGTGTGTGTGTGTGTGTGTGTGTGTGTGTGTGTGTGTGTGTGTGTGTGTGTGTGTGTGTGTGTGTGTGTGTGTGTGTGTGTGTGTGTGTGTGTGTGTGTGTGTGTGTGTGTGTGTGTGTGTGTGTGTGTGTGTGTGTGTGTGTGTGTGAAGCAAGAAGAGCTGGAGAGGGAGGAGCTTGTGAAATAAAAGCTGTTATTAAATCTAAAACGTATGTTAGGAGGAAAGGTTAGGTGAGAGAGAGAGAGACATTTTATTGCATGTAAACCATGTGTCCATGTAGTCAGTATGGAATGACAACGAATGGTACAGGAGCTTCAGATTCAGGACTTGGGCCAGCTGTATTTTAAAGGATTTCTTCATGCAAAGAAAAGCATTTTGTGTTGCTTATTAATGACCAAATGTACCTTTTTTTGACAGTAGAAATTCACCATTCTTGACCAAAGTAATATCTCTCTCTCAGACACACACAAACGTACTCTCTCTCTAGTTATGAGTGTCACTGAGGACATTGAGAGTGAAAGAAGGGAGTCAAATGTTTTTCTTCTTTCGTTTCTACACTCACTTTCCTGGCAGCTCAGCAGCACCAGAGGGGTTTGTGAAACTAGGAGGGGTGAGGCTCCGCCCTCAACCACCAACTGAATGTAAAGCTTTACAGTGTATAATCTACAGCCAGCTATGTCTTGGCTACGATACTGTACTGTAACACCTCATAAAGTAACATAGAGATGGAGCTATGCAGTAAGGAAAATGAGAGACAAATAAGGACGAAAGAGGACGAATGGGGGTGAATGGGGGCATACAAGTTAGTTCTACTACTGGAATGAAAACCAATAGGACATATAAGCTTACTGCTTAACAGAATCATAGAAGGTCTATGACTATAAAAATGTCCAAATATGTAGACATATGGAGTATCAGTTGATTTGATAGAAAATAGGCTTTCAAACTGATAGTCAATATATCCATTAGGCTGCTACTATACTTCGTATAAGTGTACAGGGAAAATTAGGGCAAGTGACTTAACAAGGACTAAAACGTCACCTAAAAGGTTCTAGAGTTCATTTCACAGAAGACAGAACCGCTCCTGTCTTCTGGTTTCCCCCTCTACTCCAGCAGGAAGCGAGGACCCAAGTTTATTTTTGAATCTTCCACAAAGAATGCCTGTCATTTCCTGCCATTCCTGCTTCCATATGCAACCCCCAGTTTCTTTTGGAACAATGGGAGAGATTCCAAAACTTCCAAAAGGAATTTTCCCCAATGGTGACAGTGAGGTATAGACTCTGATTCCATAATGCATTCTAATAGTCAATACTGACAGGGTTTGTAGCTGGCCCATTTTAATTCAGTCATTTCCTCAGAGATGCTTGTCTGGTAACTTTAAAGACAGCACGAGGAGAGTAAAGTACCTCATTATTAAATGAATGAGTATCCTGTGGAGATGATGATGATGATGGTAAAGACAGTAACACAGGCCTGCCTTGAATCTCTATGTCCTAACCAATCAGCAGCTCTATGTTGCTTGATTTCACAAGCTGCACATTGGTGGCTCAAGTTTGCTGTGAAAATAACCCTCTACCATTCCACCATTTTTCCTCTACTGCTATCCTGCTATCTGTTTTTGATGAATTAACCAGACTTGTCGTATCCATCAGTTCATTCAGTGTTATAGAGTTCACCATAAGGTGTCAAGAGGAATGAGGTGACTCTCATACACTGCATCAGTTTTAGAGAGCAGATGCTTTTAGACACAACTTAGCCACTCTGATTCCACCAGGTGAGAGGTGAGAGGTCGGTGAGGTGAGAGGGTCTGTGGGGTCGGTGAGGTGAGAGGGTCTGTGGGGTCGGTGAGGTGAGAGGTGAGAGGTCGGTGAGGTGAGAGGGTCTGTGGGGTTGGTGAGGTGAGAGGGTCTGTGGGGTCGGTGAGGTGAGAGGGTCTGTGGGGTCGGTGAGGTGAGAAGGTCTGTGGGGTCGGTGAGGTGAGAAGGTCTGTGGGGTCGGTGAGGTGAGAGGGTCTGTGGGGTCGGTGAGGTGAGAGGGCCTGTGGGGTCGGTGAGGTGAGAGGGTCTGTGGGGTCGGTGAGGTGAGAGGGCCTGTGGGGTCGGTGAGGTGAGAGGGTCTGTGGGGTCGGTGAGGTGAGAGGGTCTGTGGGGTCGGTGAGGTGAGAGGGTCTGTGGGGTCGGTGAGGTGAGAGGGTCTGTGGGGTCGGTGAGGTGAGAGTGTCTGTGGGGTCGGTGAGGTGAGAGGGTCTGTGGGGTCGGTGAGTTGAGAGGTGAGGAGGTGTGTGTGTGGGGGGGGGGGGGCAGATGGGTTGGGGAGTTACCTTTAACATCCTTATGATGGGTCACCGGGCCATGGGGAATAGCCAGGTCTTACCTGTTATATGGGTCGTCTGTCAAATCAATTTAGGAGGCTCTCACACACACGCACGCACGCATAGAGTTTGAAAGTGAGTAACTGACTTCATCTTTCAGTTATGTGAGATATTCCATTTTCATACTGACCTTGACAGCTTTACAACAAAGGGTCAAAGGGTCCAAATGTCAAAGGTTAAATGCCACAATCTAACCAATCCCCTCCTGGGAACCGGAGTGATGACACAAGAGGGACACCTGGCTAGCTGTAGGGGTAGACCTGAAAGTGACCTCAGTCCATTGGCTAAACAAGAGGTACGAGTTCAGAGGTGACACAGTAATCTATACTGAGGAGAAGGCTAAAGCCCAGGGCACAGTGCAGAGCTTCTTCCATTACCTCATTAATTTAACCCTTAACCCCCCTTTAAACATTCCAACTACTTTTAGTCATGTTAGGACTCAGATAGAGAGGGTTGTGAAGTTATAAAATAATAATAATTTGATAGATTTATTCCGTGGTTGGCTTTTATACAATAGTTATAGCATCCATCTCTGGTACTGAAATATCTTGTTTTTTTTTATCTCCCTGTTTCACTCTAGAGGGATGATGCAAATGCATAAAGGATGAGACTAGCTCATTGCCTCTGACTGCTTCAATGCTGGATGTAGAGACGAGTACAGTACATTATTCTCCATGGAGCTTCCTGTTGTTTTTCTATCTCATCCAGATGACAGGGGACTAGGCGACGGTGGATGACAAATTTGATCTTATGTTTAAATGATTCGGTTTGGGGTAGAAAGCCCAACGAGAAGGAAGTGTGTGTTTCATATCCTTCCTGTGGACAGACGCAGGGGCACGTGGGGTAAGGGGGGGTGTCTTCAATAATGTGATCATGTGCTGGTGAAGCAATTGATGACTAGCATGAGCACGTTAGCAAATTAAAACTTCACTGAAAGTATATAAGGCTGCATGAAATTGATGACCAAAAAAAAAAAAAGCTTTTCAAGATATAATTAATTAATCTATGTAGTTCAGTTGTTTTGATGTGGTTCTATCCCAAAAATTCATAGATGACAGTGATCTGGATAAGGATGTAATTTTCCTAAAAATGAAAGGGTTTATATTAATTCTGAATATTCATTGACAGTTTGATGGACTGTCTCAGCCTGTCAAATTCCCTCAGTTCTCTACTCTTGCTGTAGTGACTAGAGAATGCCCATTTCAGTTCTCTACTGATGTGACTAGAGAAGGCCCATTCCAGTTCTCTACTGTTGTGACTAGAGAATGCCCATTCCAGTTCTCTACTGTTGTGACTAGAGAATGCCCATTCCAGTTCTCTACTGTTGTGACTAGAGAAGGCCCATTCCAGTTCTCTACTGTTGTGACTAGAGAATGCCCATTCCAGTTCTCTACTGTTGTGACTAGAGAAGGCCCATTCCAGTTCTCTACTGTTGTGACTAGAGAAGGCCCATTACTGTTGTGACAGGCCCATTCCAGTTCTCTACTGAATGCCCATGTGACTAGAGAAGGCCCATTTCCAGTTCTCTACTGTTGTGACTAGAGAAGGCCCATTCCAGTTCTCTACTGTTGTGACTAGAGAAGGCCCATTCCAGTTCTCTACTGTTGTGACTAGAGAAGGCCCATTCCAGTTCTCTACTGTTGTGACTAGAGAAGGCCCATTCCAGTTCTCTACTGTGTGAGGCCCATTCCAGTTCTCTACTGTTGTGACTAGAGAATGCCCATTCCAGTTCTCTACTGTTGTGACTAGAGAATGCCCATTCCAGTTCTCTACTGTTGTGATTCCAGAAGGCCCATTCCAGTTCTCTACTGTTGTGACTAGAGAATGCCCATTCAGTTCTCTACTGTTGTGACTAGAGAAGGCCCATTCCAGTCTACTGTTGTGACTAGAGAAGGCCCATTCCAGTTCTCTACTGTTGTGACTAGAGAAGGCCCATTCCAGTTCTCTACTGTTGTGACTAGAGAATGCCCATTCCAGTTCTCTACTGTTGTGACTAGAGAAGGCCCATTCTAGTTCTCTACTGTTGTGACTAGAGAATGCCCATTTCAGTTCTCTACTGTTGTGACTAGAGAATGCCCATTTCTACTGTTGTGTTCTCTACTGTTGTGACTAGAGAATGCCCATTCTAGTTCTCTACTGTTGTGACTAGAGAATGCCCATTTCAGTTCTCTACTGTTGTGACTAGAGAATGCCCATTCCAGTTCTCTACTGTTGTGACTAGAGAAGGCCCATTCCAGTTCTCTACTGTTGTGACTAGAGAAGGCCCATTCCAGTTCTCTACTGTTGTGACTAGAGAAGGCCCATTCCAGTTCTCTACTGTTGTGACTAGAGAATGCCCATTTCAGTTCTCTACTGTTGTGACTAGAGAAGGCCCATTCCAGTTCTCTACTGTTGTGACTAGAGAAGGCCCATTCCAGTTCTCTACTGTTGTGACTAGAGAAGGCCCATTCCAGTTCTCTACTGTTGTGACTAGAGAATGCCCATTCCAGTTCTCTACTGTTGTGACTAGAGAATGCCCATTCCAGTTCTCTACTGTTGTGACTAGAGAATGCCCATTCCAGTTCTCTACTGTTGTGACTAGAGAAGGCCCATTCCAGTTCTCTACTGTTGTGACTAGAGAATGCCCATTCCAGTTCTCTACTGTTGTGACTAGAGAATGCCCATTCTAACCCAGCACACATACTGGGCCTATATACTGTGCACTCCCTCTAGTGAGAAGACATTATGTTGATCCATCATTTGCAACAGGTGGAAGAGATAAGCCAGAACACATCTGCCTCCCCCACCTCCCCCCTGCTCTTCAGGAGAAAGACAGGATGGGGTTATTTCATCCAAATTTCAAATGTAACCCTTTTATATAAAATATCCTGCCTGTTTAAAACCATTTCCTACCAAAGCAAAGCTACCTCCCCCTCATATTGGCAGATCCACAGGCACTCACTCTCTCTCTCACACACACACACACACACACACACACACACACACACACACACACACACACACACACACACACACACACACACACACACACACACACACACACACACACACAGAGATACACACACACACACACACACACACACACACACACACACACACACACACACACACACACACACACACACACACACACACACACACACACACACACACACACACACACACACACACACACACACACACACACACACACACACACACACACACACACACACACACACACACACACACACACACACACACACACACACACACACACACACACACACACACACACACACACACACACACACACACACACACACACACACACACACACACACACACACACACACACTCCTCCTCCTCTACATCTTGAATGATTAGGATGTCCTGTTCTGTCGTTCCTGGGCAGACAACAGAGGATGCTAAAATGTAATTTAGCCCTGTGAGGAGAGCCTAAATCCTAACGACCGTAATACCACCACCACCACCACTGCACGTGGTAATAGACAGCATTTGTGTACTATTCTGTACTATGCTTACCTACTGCTAAAAATACTCCATAATTGTCATTATTTGTAGCATGCTGTCATCAATAGAATAGCCATTACAACAAACAAAAAAGATATTGGCATGCGTGAATTTGTTCATAAAAGTTTGGGCACTCTGTGCAAACATTCTTCACATTACAGGATCTTGCTGCCACGAAGCATCTCCAGATGGCAAAATAATTGATGAAGATTGCCTCATTAACCTTAAGGCACTTTGGGGCTTGGCACTGTGAATGCAGGCAGAGAGAGAGATAAAGAGAGAGAGAGATATATATAAAGAGAGAAGGAGATAAAGAGAGAGTGATAAAGAGAGAGAGGAGGAGCCTCAGCACCCAGCATGGTAGGCAGTGGGGTTTCTTTCATATAGAAAATGCATCTAAATATTTTATTTAAGTCCAGATTTATAGCTTAAAATTCACATTTCTGAGACATTAATGGATTGGAAAGTATTTATATAACATTTAAATAAAATACAATTTCTTCATTTCTATCAGCATTTTAAAGCGATTACAGACAGATGTTAACAGAACGGTAGCCTGATAACCAGTAGCATATCAGTTCAAATCCCGCAATTAGTGCGCAACATGGGTCCTATCTGTCCTCCAATCTCAAAAACTTCAGGGACAAACTCTCCTCCTTGTGAGTGGGCAATTTGTCAACTGCAATCATTCATGACAGTGTCTTATGCTACCCGAAGGCTCTTCTTTGATTTGATCTAACTCTGACCACATGATTTTATATGAGGACCTGACTGAGTCTGCGCAGGTGTGCCCGCAGCGCCACCGTTCCGCGCCCTGCTCCATTGACAACTCGACACGCCAGCTAGAGAACATTGCGTGCGGAGCTGTGACTGTGCGGTAATGGGGGATGGGCTTTCAGACACACGGAGGGAGGAAGGCTCTGTTGATCGTTAGTCTGGGATTCAGGTGTCTCTCGAGTCGGCTGGGCTGTGTTTGGTCGGGGGAGGTGTACTGACATAAACAAAGATGGTGTAGACCAGACCATGAGGCTCTCTTTCGGTTTGCTTCATTATATCCCTGATAAACTCTAGTTTAGGTTATGGATTTTATGGCTACTTTAAATCCAATGCCCACTGTGCCAGACAGGTTTAATCTGACTGGTTCCAGGGTTCACACCCTGATTAAAATGCTGCGGCTTCTCCTGCAATTGCAACCCATACTTTGAGACGATACAAATATAGAAACAAAGGTTGAAGTTTAAATGCATTGATTTCTTGGATTACATTCAACCCAAATAAAAATAGAAAAACTTTCACATATAGGCCTATAGGCTGATCCGGAACTTTCCGTAAAAATGACATTGTCCGATGTGCGCAGATATGCCAGAAATAATCTTTACAAAATATGCTAGATAGTGAACAATTATTCTGACATTTAGACTAGGTAGCATAGGCTCCATACTCTCAGGAAAACACATTTTCTTTAGGCAGGTTGGAAGGATTCACGTGCGCTGATGTAATTTAGAGATGTTCTTTACAGCCACCAATAATAGGAGCTCGAGCGTGCGGATCCCAGACGGGCGGGCGGATACGTAACCTTCTTGAGTTTAGCGCACTTATTAATTTATTAAAGGAAGTGCTAAACCAACGAGTTTCCCCACCGGTTACCGGTTAAATCATATCAATGGATAGTTTAATTGTATTGATGCTATTTTTTCTCAATACAATTGTAGTCTAATTCAGAGAAGGTGAGCAAACCCAAACTATTCTGCATCCATGGTAAACAATAGCATACAATGGGTTATATTATTTTGGGGGGTTTATAAACAAATATAGAATATGCTACATCATTTGGAATATGTTTTTCCTTTTCTTTTTCAATCGAAACATGCATATTAATTTCCTTGAAAATAAACAAAAACGGAATAATTTAGGCACCAAATAAATTATTGCTATACTTACGAATCATTTCCATTCCTGCAAAGAGGCAGGATTAAAGCTCATAATAAAAAACGGTGTTATTTGATAATGAGCATCAATTTGTTCAACTGAAGACGGAATCCTTGAAGACTGCCACAGTGGCATTCTCACCGCATCCCATCGCGTTGAATCTCTCTGTGCTGCCCACGTCTGAATCGAAGTCCACCCCATCTGTATTGAGACAAGAGGGAGGGAATTCAGGTCACATGGTACACTAGGACTGTCCTGGTTGGCTAGGACACTATAGTGGGATGAAATATCTGGTTTTCATTGGACGAGCAGGGAGTAAGAAAGAGGGAGGGGGACATAGTGGATAAATAATTCGTGGAGAAAAATGGGGTGGGGTAATGAAGCTATATTAATTGAATGGAAACATATAATGGAGCATGTATGATGTATTGATAGAATGGAGAATATACAGTGTTGCAAAAAAAGTATTTAGTCAGCCACCAATTGTGCAAGTTCTCCCACTTAAAAAGATGAGAGAGGCCTGTAATTTTCATCATAGGTACACTTCAACGATGACAGACAAAATGAGAAAAAAATCCAGAAAATCACATTGTAGGATTTTTTATGAATTTATTTGCAAATTATGGTGGAAAATAAGTATTTGGTCACCTACAAACAAGCAACATTTCTGGCTCTCACATACCTCTCACAGACTTTTCACAGACCTCACAGAACTTCTTATTTTAGAGGCTCCTCTGTCCTCCACTCGTTACCTGTATTAATGGCACCTGTTTGAACTTGTTATCAGTATAAAAGACACCTGTCCACAACCTCAAACAGTCACACTCCAAACTCCACTATGGCCAAGACCAACGAGCTGTCAAAGGACACCAGAAACAAAATTGTAGATCTGCCCCAGGCTGGGAAGACTGAATCCGCAATAGGTAAGCAAGCTTGGTTTGAAGAAATCAACTGTGGGAGCAATTATTAGGAAATGGAAGACATACAAGATCACTGATAATCTCCCTCGATCTGGGGCTCCACGCAAGATCTCACCCAGTGGGGTCAAAATGATCACAAGAACGGTGAGCAAAAATCCCAGTACCACACGGGGGGAACTAGTGATTGACCTGCAGAGAGCTGGGACCAAAGTAACAAAGCCTACCATCAGTAACACACTACGCCGCCAGTGACTCAAATCCTGCAGTGCCGGACATGTCCCCCTGCTTAAGTCAGTACATGTCCAGGCCCGTCTGAAGTTTTCTAGAGAGCATTTGGATGATCCAGAAGAAGATTGGGAGAATGTCATATGGTCAGATGAAAGCAAAATATAACTTTGTGGTAAAAACTCAACTCGTCGTGTTTGGAGGACAAAGAATGCTGAGTTGCGTCCAAAGAACACCATACCTACTGTGAAGCATGGGGGTGGAAACATCATGCTTTGGGGCTGTTTTTCTGCAAAGGGACCAGGACGACTGATCCGTGTAAAGGAAAGAATGAATGGGGCCATGTATCGTGAGATTTTCAGTGAAAACCTCCTTCCATCAGCAAGGGCATTGAAGATGAAACGTGGCTGGCTCTTTCAGCTCGACAATGATCCCAAACACACTGCCCGGGTAACGAAGGAGTGGCTTCGTAAGAAGCATTTCAAGGTCCTGGAGTGGCCTAGCCAGTCTACTGATCTCAACCCCATAGAAAATCTTTGGAGGGAGTTGAAAGTCCGTGTTTCCCAGCAACAGCCCCAAAACATCACTGCTCTAGAGGAGATCTGCATGGAGGAATGGGCCAAAATACCAGCAACAGTGTGTGAAAAACTTGTGAAGACTTACAGAAAACGTTTGACCTCTGTCATTGCCAACAAAGGGTATATAACAAATATTTATTTTCCACTATAATTTGCAAATAAATTCATTAAAAATCCTACATTGTGATTTCCTTTTCTCATTTTGTCTGTCATAGTTGAAGTGTACCTATGATGAAAATTACAGGCCTCTCTCGTCTTTTTAAGTGGGAGAACTTGCACAATTGGTGGCTGACTAAATACTTTTTTGCCACACTGTATGATATATTGACGGAATGGAAACATAGAATGGAGAAGATATGATATATTGATAGAAACATAGATTGGAGAATATATGATATATCGATGGAATGTAAGCATAGAATGGAGAATATATAATGTTTTGATAGAATGGAAACATAGAATGGAGAATATATAATGCATTGATAGAATGGAGAATATATAATGTATTGATGGAATGGGAACATAGAATGGAGAATATATAATATATTGATAGAATGGAAACAATATAATGTATTGATTGAATGGAAAATATACAATGTATTGATATAAAAAAAATGTAACCATTATTTAACTAGGCAAGTCAAGAACAAATTATTATTTTCAATGACGGCCTAGGAACAGCAGGTTAACTGCATTATTCAGGGGTAGAGAGACAGTTTTTTTTTCACCTTGTCAGCTAGACAAACTGGCGCCCCCAATGGAAACATAGAATGGAGAATATATAATGTATTGATAGAATGGAAACAGAATGGAGAATATATAATGTATTGATAGAATGGAAACAGAATGGAGAATATATAGTGTATTGATAGAATGGAAACATAGAATGGAGAATATATAGTGTATTGATAGAATGGAAACATAGAATGGAGAATATATAATGTATTGATAGAATGGAAACATAGAATGGAGAATATATAATGTATTGATAGAATGGAAACATAGAATGGAGAATATATAATGTATTGATAGAATGGAAACATAGAATGGAGAATATATAATGTATTGATAGAATGGAAACATAGAATGGAGAATATATAATGTATTGATAGAATGGAAACATAGAATAGAGAATATATAATATATTGATATAATGGAGAATATATAATGTACTGATAGAATGGAAACAGAATGGAGAATATATAATGTATTGATAGAATGGAAACAGAATGGAGAATATATAATGTATTGATAGAATGGAAACATAGAATGGAGAATATATAATATATTGATAGAATGGAGAATATATAATGTATTGATAGAATGGAAACATAGAATGGAGAAAATATAATGTATTGATAGAATGGAAACATAGAATGGAGAATATATAATGTATTGATAGAATGGAAACATAGAATGGAGAATATATAATGTATTGATAGAATGGAAACATAGAATAGAGAATATATAATGTATTGATATAATGGAGAATATATAATGTATTGATAGAATGGAGAATATATAATGTATTGATAGAATGGAAACAGAATGGAGAATATATAATGTATTGATAGAATGGAAACATAGAATGGAGAATATATAATGTATTGATAGAATGGAAACATAGAATGGATAATATATAATGTATTGATAGAATGGAAACAGAATGGAGAATATATAATGTATTGATAGAATGGAGAATATATAATATATTGATAGAATGGAGAATATATAATGTATTGATAGAATGGAAACATAGAATGGAGAAAATATAATGTATTGATAGAATGGAAACATAGAATGGAGAATATATAATGTATTGATAGAATGGAAACATAATGGAGAATATATAATGTATTGATAGAATGGAGAATATATAATGTATTGATAGAATGGAAACATAGAATGGAGAATATATAATGTATTGATAGAATGGAAACATAGAATGGAGAATATATAATGTATTGATAGAATGGAAAATAGAATGGAGAATATATAATGTATTGATAGAATGGAGAATGGAGAATATATAATGTATTGATAGAATGGAAATAGAATAGAGAATATATAATATATTGATAGAATGGAGAATATATAATGTATTGATAGAATGGAAATAATAGAATAGAATGGAGAATATATAATGTATTGATAGAATGGAAACATAGAATGGATAATGATAGAATGGAGAATATATAATATATTGATAGAATGGAAATAATATAGAATGGAGAATATATAATATATTGATAGAATGGAGAATATATAATGTATTGATAGAATGGAAACATAGAATAGAGAATATATAATATATTGATAGAATGGAGAATATATAATGTATTGATAGAATGGAAACATAGAATAGAGAATATATAATATATTGATAGAATGGAGAATATATAATATATTGATAGAATGGAGAATATATAATATATTGATAGAATGGAGAATATATAATGTATTGATAGAATGGAGAATATATAATATATTGATAGAATGGAGAATATATAATGTATTGATAGAATGGAAACATAGAATGGAGAAAATATAATGTATTGATAGAATGGAAACATAGAATGGAGAATATATAATGTATTGATAGAATGGAAACATAGAATGGAGAATATATAATGTATTGATAGAATGGAAACATAGAATGGAGAATATATAATGTATTGATAGAATGGAAACATAGAATGGAGAATATATAATGTATTGATAGAATGGAAACATAGAATAGAGAATATATAATATATTGATATAATGGAGAATATATAATGTACTGATAGAATGGAAACAGAATGGAGAATATATAATGTATTGATAGAATGGAAACAGAATGGAGAATATATAATGTATTGATAGAATGGAAACATAGAATGGAGAATATATAATGTATTGATAGAATGGAAACATAGAATGGAGAATATATAATGTATTGATAGAATGGAAACATAGAATGGAGAATATATAATGTATTGATAGAATGGAGAATATATAATGTATTGATAGAATGGAGAATATATAATGCATTGATAGAATGGAGAATATATAATGTATTGATAGAATGGAAACATAGAATGGAGAATATATAATGTATTGATAGAATGGAAACATAGAATGGATAATATATCATGTATTGATAGAATGGAAACAGAATGGAGAATATATAATGTATTGATAGAATGGAGAATATATAATATATTGATAGAATGGAGAATATATAATGTATTGATAGAATGGAAACATAGAATGGAGAAAATATAATGTATTGATAGAATGGAAACATAGAATGGAGAATATATAATGTATTGATAGAATGGAAACATAGAATGGAGAATATATAATGTATTGATTGAATGGAAAATATACAATGTATTGATATAAAAAAATGTAACCATTATTTAACTAGGCAAGTCAAGAACAAATTATTATTTTCAATGACGGCCTAGGAACAGCAGGTTAACTGCATTATTCAGGGGTAGAGAGACAGTTTTTTTTCACCTTGTCAGCTAGACAAACTGGCGCCCCCAATGGAAACATAGAATGGAGAATATATAATGTATTGATAGAATGGAAACAGAATGGAGAATATATAATGTATTGATAGAATGGAAACAGAATGGAGAATATATAGTGTATTGATAGAATGGAAACATAGAATGGAGAATATATAATGTATTGATAGAATGGAAACATAGAATGGAGAATATATAATGTATTGATAGAATGGAAACATAGAATGGAGAATATATAATGTATTGATAGAATGGAAACATAGAATGGAGAATATATAATGTATTGATAGAATGGAAACATAGAATGGAGAATATATAATGTATTGATAGAATGGAAACATAGAATGGAGAATATATAATGTATTGATAGAATGGAAACATAGAATAGAGAATATATAATATATTGATATAATGGAGAATATATAATGTACTGATAGAATGGAAACAGAATGGAGAATATATAATGTATTGATAGAATGGAAACAGAATGGAGAATATATAATGTATTGATAGAATGGAAACATAGAATGGAGAATATATAATGTATTGATAGAATGGAAACATAGAATGGAGAATATATCATGTATTGATAGAATGGAAACATAATGGAGAATATATAATGTATTGATAGAATGGAAACATAATGGAGAATATATAATGTATTGATAGAATGGAGAATATATAATGTATTGATAGAATGGAGAATATATAATGCATTGATAGAATGGAGAATATATAATGTATTGATAGAATGGAAACATAGAATGGAGAATATATAATATATTGATAGAATGGAAACAGAATGGAGAATATATAATGTATTGATAGAATGGAAACATAGAATGGAGAATATATAATGTATTGATAGAATGGAAACAGAATGGAGAATATATAATGTATTGATAGAATGGAAACATAGAATGGAGAATATATAATGTATTGATAGAATGGAAACAGAATGGAGAATATATAATATATTGATAGAATGGAAACAGAATGGAGAATATATAATGTATTGATAGAATGGAAACATAGAATGGAGAATATATAATGTATTGATAGAATGGAAACATAGAATGGAGAATATATAATGTATTGATAGAATGGAAACATAGAATGGAGAATATATAATGTATTGATAGAATGGAAACATAGAATGGAGAATATATAATGTATTGATAGAATGGAAACATAGAATGGAGAATATATCATGTATTGATAGAATGGAAACATAATGGAGAATATATAATGTATTGATAGAATGGAGAATATATAATGTATTGATAGAATGGAAACATAGAATGGAGAATATATAATATATTGATAGAATGGAGAATATATAATGCATTGATAGAATGGAGAATATATAATGCATTGATAGAATGGAGAATATATAATGTATTGATAGAATGGAAACATAGAATGGAGAATATATAATGTATTGATAGAATGGAGAATATATAATGTATTGATAGAATGGAGAATATATAATGTATTGATAGAATGGAGAATATATAATGCATTGATAGAATGGAGAATATATAATGTATTGATAGAATGGAGAATATATAATGTATTGATAGAATGGAAACATAGAATGGATAATATATCATGTATTGATAGAATGGAAACAGAATGGAGAATATATAATGTATTGATAGAATGGAGAATATATAATATATTGATAGAATGGAGAATATATAATGTATTGATAGAATGGAAACATAGAATGGAGAAAATATAATGTATTGATAGAATGGAAACATAGAATGGAGAATATATAATGTATTGATAGAATGGAAACATAGAATGGAGAATATATAATGTATTGATAGAATGGAAACATAGAATGGAGAATATATAGTGTATTGATAGAATGGAAACATAGAATAGAGAATATATAATGTATTGAAGTAATGGGAGCATTGAATGGCGAATATATGATATTTTGATAGATTTGAAACGTGGAATGGAGAATATATAATGTATTGATAGAATGGAGAATATATAATGTATTGATAGAATGGAAACATAGAATGGAGAATATATAATGTATTGATATAATGGTAACATAGAATGGAGAATATATAATGTATTGATAGAATGGAAACAGAATGTAGAATATATAATGTATTGATAGAATGGAGAATATATAATGTATTGATAGAATGGAGAATATATAATGTATTGATAGAATGGAAACATAGAATGGAGAATATATAGTGTATTGATAGAATGGAAACATAGAATAGAGAATATATAATGTATTGAAGTAATGGGAGCATTGAATGGAGAATATATGATATTTTGATAGATTTGAAACGTGGAATGGAGAATATATAATGTATTGATAGAATGGAGAATATATAATGTATTGATAGAATGGAAACATAGAATGGAGAATATATAATGTATTGATATAATGGAAACATAGAATGGAGAATATATAATGTATTGATAGATTGGGAACATAGAATGCAGAAAATATAATGTATTGATAGATTGGGAACATAGAATGCAGAAAATATAATGTATTGATATAATGGAAACATAGAATGCAGAAAATATAATGTATTGATAGATTGGGAACATAGAATGCAGAAAATGTAATGTATTGATAGATTGGAAACATGGAATGTAGAATATTTAATGTATTTGTAAGGGATCTCATCCTCCTCTTCTGAGGAGGAGAAGCGAGAAGGATCAGAGGACCAAAACGCAGCGTGGTAAGTGTCCATAATGTTTATTTTAAGACATAAACTGAACACTACGAAATACAAAACAATAAACGTGAAATGAACGAAACAGTCCCGTGTGGCGACAAACACTGACACGGAAGACAAACACCCACAACCCAAAAGTGAAACCCAGGCTACCTAAGTATGATTCTCAATCAGGGACAACAATTGACAGCTGCCTCTGATTGAGAACCATACTAGGCCGAACTAAAAAAACAACATAGAAAAACAAACATAGACTGCCCACCCAACTCACGTCCTGTATACGTCCTCACGTGTGTATGTGGTTGTGTGTGAGAGTGCAAGGATAATGTGTGTTTATAGCGAAGTGGTGGGAAATGGTGCATGGATAATTCTGACTTCAGATCCTCCAGGGCTCTGAGTACTCGGCCGAATCGATACTCCTCAAAGCATTCTCATGTTACCTTTCAGCACTGTTATGACGCGTGACTTTGACAGGGTCAAGGGTGAAGGGGCTATGAAGGGCTGTGACATATGGTATTTTCTTCTCAGGTTTTGTTTGCTATTTGTGAGGTAAGGGTGGATGCAAGACTGTTTTTCTGACTCTGAAGGTACAGTGCCTTGCGAAAAAAATTCAGTCTCTCGATGTGCAAAACTGATAGAGACATACCCCAAGCGACTTACAGCTGTAATCGCAGCAAAAGGTGGCGCTACAAAGTATTAACTTAAGGGGGCTGAATAATTTTGCACGCCCAATTTTTTAGTTTTTGATTTGTTAAAAAAGTTTGAAATATCCAATAAATGTCGTTCCACTTCATGATTGTGTCCCACTTGTTGTTGATTCTTCACAAAAAAATACAGTTTTATATCTTTATGTTTGAAGCCTGAAATGTGGCAAAAGGTCGCAAAGTTCAAGGGGGCCGAATACTTTCGCAAGGCACTGTATCTCTCATTCACTTGCTCCATCTCTTTCTGCCTCGCACACACACACACACACACACACACACACACACACACACACACACACACACACACACACACACACACACACACACACACACACACACACACACACACACACACACACACACACACACACACACACACACACACACACACACACACACACACACAGTACTTATACTGTTGTATAGCCTGCTAAGTGTAAATAGGCTGGGGAGATAGCTATAACATGTACAGAGATAATCCTACAGTAATAACCTCCTTGGGGTCTCTGTAGCTAAAATGCTACTTTCACTGTGGTAGCCATGGTGATCCAACACATTTCAACACATTTCTCCACATTCTGCAACAGCATTCTGTCTGTATTGCACCCTGTACTTATGACTTGAAGCTATAGGTTTTATTTGCATTTGATTGAATACCTTAACATTTTGTTTATCACTGTAAATTGAAGTTTAAATCTGTTAGATCAGAAATATGTTAGGAAAAAGATACTGTAACATAGAAAACTGATGAAACATCACGCAAGGTAGAAGTGTCTTCTGAAGAAGGCTTACAGTGCATTTCCTCCTCCCATCATTATCTCCTGTGTAAATGTGTAGGGGAATATGCATAATGCATGGTAATGATGATGCTCTCAGAGGTAGAAACCTAGATTTGTTCTGTCTAATTTTAGATCAAGGTAAAGAAAAAACCTTGGTTATTTTTCCACTAAACCTCTAGTCTCTCTTTCATTTCACTTTCAGAACTTTCAGTCTTTATTCTCATGTGTGTGTGCTTGTGTGTTTGTGTGTGTGTGTGTGTGTGTGTGTGTGTGTGTGTGTGTGTGTGTGTGTGTGTGTGTGTGTGTGTGTGTGTGTGTGTGTGTGCGTGCGTGCGTGCGTGCGTGCGTGCGTGCGTGCGTGCGTGCGTGTGTGTGCATGTGCATGCCTCTATGCATGTGTGTTTGAGTTTGTACAAAGAGTAGAGAAGAGATTGATGCATCTTCAATCACTTTGGTTTATTACTGTCATTAAGAATCATATATGTTGACTGTTTCTCCCAGCTTCCCTTGTCACTGATTCATACGCACTGGGGTGTATGTCTGTCTGATGTGCTAACGTAGATTTCCATGGCAACGTATTAATCCCAGGGATTTAACCATATCAGTGCCATACCAGCACTAAGTAAAATCCAGAGATTAGTTTAGCTCCATTCCGTTTATTTTTTATCCTGAAAAACAAATCAAATTCAAATCACATTTATTTATATAGCCCTTTCTACATCAGCTGATATCTCAAAGTGCTGTACAAAAACCCAGCCTAAAACCCCAAATAGCAAGCAATGCAGGTGTAGAAGCACAGTGGCTAGAAAAAACTCCCTAGAAAGGCCAGAACCTAGGAAGAAACCTAGAGAGGAACCAGGCTATGAGGGGTGGCCAGTCCTATTCTGGCTGTGCTGGGTGGAGATTATAACAGCACATGGCCAAGATGTTCAATTGTTTATAGATGACCAGCAGGGTCAAATAATAATAATCAGAGTGGATGTCGAGGGTGTGACAGGTCAGCACCTCAGGAGAAAATGTCAGTTGGCTATTTATAGCCGATCATTCAGTGTACCTCTACCGCTCCTGCTGTCTCTAGAGAGTTGAAAACAGCAGGTCTGGGACAAGGTAGCACGTCCGGTGAACAGGTCAGGGTTCCATAGCCGCAGGCAGAACAGTTGAAACTGGAGCAGCAGCACAGCCAGGTAGACTGTGGACAGCAAGGTGTCATCAGGCCAGGTAGTCCTGAGGCATGGTCCTAGGGCTCAGGTCCTCCGAGAGAGAGAAAGAAAGAGAGAGAGAATTAGAGAGAGCATACTTAAATTCACACAGGACACCGCATAAGACAGGAGAAATACACCAGATGTAACAGACTAACCCTAGCCCCCTGACACATAAACTACTGCAGCATAAATACTGGAGACTGAGACAGGAGGGGTCAGGAGACACTGTGGCCCCATCCGACGAAAAACAACCCAGTCCTTAACAATTAACATACCTATAACCCATACCCCAAATCCGTAAACGTAGATATACCCTCATAGATATCATCCTAACCATCTTGCCCTCCAAATACACCTCTGCTGTTGTCAACCAAGATCTCAGTGATCACTGCCTCATCGCCTGCATCTGTAATGGGTCTGTGGTCAAACTACCACCTCTCATCATTGTCAAACTCTCCCTAAAACACTTCAGCGAGCAGGCCTTTCTAATCGACCTGGCCCGGGTATCCTGGAAGGATATTGACCTCATCCTGTCTGTAGAGGACACCTGGTTATTCTTTAAAAGTGCCTTCCTCACCATCTTAAATAAGCATGCCCCGTTCAAAAAATGTAGAACCAGGAACAGATATAGCCCTTGGTTCTCTCCAGACCTGACTGCCCTTGACCAGCACAAAACATCCTGTGGCGTTCTGCATTAGCATCGAATAGCCCCTGCGATATGCAACTTTCCAGGAAAGTCAGGAACCAATATACACAGGCAGGTAGGAAAGTTAAGGCTAGCTTTTTCAAGCAGATTTTTCATCCTGTAGCACAAACTCAAAAAAGTTATGGGACACTGTAAAGTCCATGGAGAATAAGAGCACCTTCTCCCAGCTGCCCACTTTACTGAGGCTAGGAAACACTGTCACCACCTATAAATCCACTATAATTCAGAATTTCAATAAGCATTTTTATACGGCTGGATATGCTTTCCACCTGGCTACCCCTACCCCAATCAACTGCACTGCACCCCCCACAGCAACTCGTCCAAGCCTCCCCCATTTCTCCTTCACCCAAATCCAGATAGCTGATTTTCTGAAAGAGCTGCAAAATCTGGACCCCTACAAATCAGCCGGGCTAGACAATCTGGTCCCTCTCTTTCTAAAATGATCTGCCGAAATTGTTGCAACCCCTATTACTAGCCTGTTCAACCTCTCTTCGTATCGTCTGAGATTCCCAAAGATTGGAAAGCTGCCACTGTCATCCCCCTCTTCAAAGGGGGAGACACTCTAGACCCAAACTGCTAGAGACCTATATCTATCCTACCCTGCCTTTCTAAGGTCTTCGAAAGCCAAGTTAACAAACAGATTACCAACCATTTCGAATCCCACCGTAGCTTCTCCGCTATGCAATCTGGTTTCAGAGCTGGTCATGGGTGCACCTCTGCCACGCTCAAGGTCCTAAACGACATCATAACTGGCATCGATAAGAGACATTACTGTGAAGCCGTATTCATCGACCTGGCCAAGGTTTTCGACTCTGTCAATCACCACATTCTTATCGGCAGACTCAACAGCCTTGGTTTCTCAAATGATTGCCTCACCTGGTTCATCAACTACTTCTCTGATAGAGTTCAGTGTGTCAAATCGAGGGGCCTCTTGTCCAGACCTCTGGAAGTCTCTATGGGGGTGCCACAGGGTTCAATTCTCGGGCCGACTCTCTTCTCTGTATACATCAATGATGTCGCTCTTACTGCTGGTGATTCTCTGATCCACCTCTACGCAGACGACACCATTCTGTATACCTCGAGCCCCACTTTGGACACTGTGTTAACTAACCTCCACACGAGCTTCAATGCCAACTGCTCTTAAATGCAAGTAAAACTGAATACATGCTATTCAACTGATCGCTGCCCACACCTGCCCGTCCGTCCAGCATCACTACTCTGGACGGTTCTGACTTAGAATATGTGGACAACTACAAATACCTAGGTGTCTGGTTAGACTGTGAACTATCCTTCCAGACTCACATTAAGCATCTCCAATCCAAAATTAAATCTAGAATCGGCTTCCTATTTCGCAACACAAGCTCTCTCACTAGCTTTAAGCATCAGCTGTCACAGCAGCTCACAGATCACTGCACCTGTACATAGCCCATCTGTAAATTGCCCACCCAACTACCTCATCCCCATACTGTATTTATTTATTTATCTTGCTCCTTTGCACCCCAGTATCTCTACTTGCACATTCACCTTCTGCACATTTACCATTCCAGTGTTTTATTGTAATTATATATTGTAATTACATATTGTAATTACTTCGCCACCATGGCCTATTTATTGCCTTACTTCCCTTATCTTACCTCATTTGCACACACTGTATATATACTTTTTTCTACTGTATTATTGACTGTATGTTTGTTTATTCCATGTGTAACTCTGTGTTGTTGTATGTGTCGAACTGCTTTGCTTTATCTTGGCCAGGTCGCAGTTGTAAATGAGAACTTGTTCTCAACTATCCTACCTGGTTAAATAAAGGTGAAATAAAAAATAAAAAAATACAAATAACATGATGCAGCCACCCCTATGCTTGATATGGAGAGTGGTACTCAGTAATGTGTTGTATTGGATTTGCCCGAAACATAACACTTTGTCTTCAGGCCAAAAAGTTAATTGCTTTGCCACATTCTTCGCAGTATTCCTAATGTTTGGTGCACTCCGTGTAGATGTACTGAGAGCACAGAATCCCTCGGATCCTTACCAAGATGGCTACTTCCTGTTGGTTTTCACTCTATTGTAATGGAATGTTTCCCGTCAGGAGGAGACCCAACACAGAGGGGGACCCGGTTAATGCTGTTAGTAACCGCCTGAATACATATGCACACACACACACACACACACACACACACACACACACACACACACACACACACACACACACACACACACACACACACACACACACACACACACACACACACACACACACACACACACACACACACACACACACACACACACACACACACACACACACACACACACACACACACACACACACACACACACACACACACACACGTATCTGGATTCACAGCAGATGTCTTCTAATTGTGGTGATCATGTTGAACTGAGGGGGGTAGGAAATAGGAATATGTGATGACTTTCCTCTCCCTTTTCAGTGTTCATTCCTTGACATCCTTTGGTTTATGCATCTGCTGTAGAATGACATCCAGAGTGCTTGGAGAGAGACCAGAGTGATGGATGGGGAAAGGGAATAAGATCTTAAATGTGTGTCGGGGATGGCAGCCACTAACTACGATCCTGGAGAGCCTTAAAGTACAGGCTTTGTTTCAGCCCAGCGTTAACATACACCTGATTCAAATAACCGTGGATTCATTTAAAGATCATGATTACAGTTTTTTCCAACTGCTTACACACAAAATCTTTTCATATCACACGATTTTGGAAACCTCTCAATCAAAGTGCAAAACTACACACCAAATGTGAAAAACCATAAGCTATTTCTCAGTCTTTGACTCAGTTGTCAATTGCATAAAACACTTTTTTCAAAATGCTACACACAATTCTCAACCTATAACACAAAAATCTAACAGTAAGTGACTTGCTTTCCTTTTTCAAACACAACCAATCAAAATGCTACACTTATTCACCAGGTCACACACACACTCCTCACATGTGCAAACAATAATAGCTTAACTGATCACTAACCAATCACTGCTTTACTGTAGTATAGGCCTATAAATAGGTCAAAGGTCAGATTACCTGTTTTGAACAATGGATGCCAACAATGGACAGAGGGCAAGAGGAGTAGGGGGAGAGGAAGAGGACGAAGGCAAAGAAGAGAAGGAAGGAGAGGCATCTCTAATGAGATTAGAGCAAAATTTGTTGATCATGTGATCAACCACGGTTTGACCATGAGAGAGACTGGACTGAGAGTCCAGCCCAATTTGAGTTGATTTACAGTGGCGTCCATAATTCGAACCTTCAGAAATTAGAACAGGTATGTAACTATCTAATGACTATTTTAGCATTACAGTAATGTACTTTAAAATATGTATGACTTCATAGTATTGCATAAACATTTGTAACTCTAAGCCAGTGCACTGCACTGCATTGAATGAATGAGGTTGGTTATCATGCTGTACTACATTTTTTTGTACATTGTTTACAGTTCCTATGCTGAACACATACTGTGTTGGAATTCTGTATAGAGTGGAAAGGCAAAGACATCATGGACGAGGACGCTTGTTTACAAATGTACAAGAGACTGCAATTATAAATATGGTCTGTGTGGGGACATAGAGGTTGCCTCTGTCCAAGGTTGGATACGCCATGCTAGGAGATTCTTCCCTCCATGTGGGGACATAGAGGTTGCCTCTGTCCAAGGTTGGATACGCCATGCTAGGAGATTCTTCCCTCAATGTTTGGCAAGAGAAAACCTATCTTGTGATGTGGACGAAGTATCGTGGCCAGACACAGGCCGGAGAAGAGATGAAGCGTAGCTTAGCACTGGTGGTTTTGTTGTATGCTACTGTATACAATAGTAAATATTTTCTGTTTCTACATTGCATTGGTGTTTACAGTGTACTTGTTACCCCTCTCAGCAGATTACTTTCACTGTAGAACATTGTATTTAAATGTAGATATAAGCCTATGAAAGACCAAAGAGCTTTAGATTTAGAACAACAGTGTTTACATGGTATATCCAAAAATGTACTATTATGAAAGCAGTGTTTGCCATTTGATGCAAATGCTTCATTCTGACATGTGTTTATGGCATTTTGAATGCAGTGTTACATTTTGAAGGAGATGTGAGGCATTTAGCATTTTGTGTGTGCAGTTTTGGGAATTGTGTGTAGAGTTTTGAAAAAAAGGAGACAGTTTTGAAAACTTGTGTAAGCAGTTGGAAAAAACTGTAATTGATTACTAAATAATTGTACTCTATGAAAATGGTTTGGTTTCAGATGGAGCTGTAGCATGTACATTGACTATGCAGATTCAAAGCTTTTTGGATCAAGCACGAAGGTTATGCATGCTGCAGCATGCAACCACAATTTCAGGTTCTACGTTGAATGCTTTTTTGATTGCCAGGCCATTGTAGATAGACATCAGAAATGAATAGCACTCACACCAACAGAAATAGCACTCACACCAACAGAGGAATAGTTAAGATACAATCTCATACTTCCTTTCACTTCTCAAAATACAGAATAAACTACGGAAACACAAATCAACAATAACTGTTGAGAAACCATTTGATTCATTATGAATTGACCATAGGCAGACTAGAGTGAGACATGGCTGATTCCTCTGGGGATAGAGCCCGCCCTGTCACACTGGTGAAACAGCGTCTCTAGATATGAGCAGAAACCATTTCACACCCCATCGCCAAGTGTGTATACCAGCCGCAGAAACCATTTCACACCCCATCGCCAAGTGTGTATGCCAGCCACAGAAACCATTTCACACCCCATCGCCAAGTGTGTATGCCAGCCGCAGAAACCATTTCACACCCCATCGCCAAGTGTGTATGCCAGCCACAGAAACCATTTCACACCCCATCGCCAAGTGTGTATGCCAGCCGCAGAAACCATTTCACACCCCATCGCCAAGTGTGTATTCCAGCCACAGAAACCATTTCACACCCCATCGCCAAGTGTGTATGCCAGCCGCAGAAACCATTTCACACCCCATCGCCAAGTGTGTATACCAGCCACAGAAACCATTTCACACCCCATCGCCAAGTGTGTATGCCAGCCGCAGAAACCATTTCACACCCCATCGCCAAGTGTGTATGCCAGCCACAGAAACCATTTCACACCCCATCGCCAAGTAGGTATGCCAGCCGCAGAAACCATTTCACACCCCATCGTAGGTATGCCAGCCGCAGAAACCATTTCACACCCCATCGCCAAGTGTGTATGCCAGCCACAGAAACCATTTCACACCCCATCGCCAAGTGTGTATGCCAGCCGCAGAAACCATTTCACACCCCATCGCCAAGTGTGTATGCCAGCCACAGAAACCATTTCACACCCCATCACCAAGTGTGTATGCCTGCCGCAGAAACCATTTCACACCCCATCGCCAAGTGTGTATGCCAGCCGCAGAAACCATCTCATACCCCATCGCCAAGTGTGTATGCCAGCCGCAGAAACCATTTCACACCCCATCGCCAAGTGTGTATGCCAGCCGCAGAAACCATTTCACACCCCATCGCCAAGTGTGTATGCCAGCCGCAGAAACCATTTCACACCCCATCGCCAAGTGTGTATGCCAGCCGCAGAAAACATTTCACACCCCATCGCCAAGTGTCTATGCCAGCCGCAGAAACCATTTCACACCCCATCGCCAAGTGTGTATGCCAGCCGCAGAAACCATTTCACACCCCATCGCCAAGTGTGTATGTGCATACAAGTGTGCTGGTGTGTGTGCGTGTGCCTGCTCAAGTTTGTGAATTGGTGCGTCCAAGCCCTATCACCGGAGGGTGTATTATGCATTGTTGTTGGCTTGGCCTACATGCTCATCCAAGCATGGTGTAGTGTGGTACAGAACGCACGTCTTCCCCTCCCATCTCTCTCCAGGCTGCTTCATTTGTGTTTGCTGCTGATTTAATGTTAGTTTGCTGTCACACTGATTCATTATCTGCAGCCCTGTTTCTTGTCTACACTACAATCGAGCTTTAATGCTTTACGGGTTACTTCTAGTTAATTTATAAACACACGTAAATAAACATTATTCATTCAATTGGAGTGCATTTTTTAACAGTACCTTACATATTATCATACATTTCTTTATATCTCATTCATTGTAAAATAGGGCCCAAACATACAGGATTTGCCACTCACCCACTAAGCGTGTGGATTTCTACTGTCCTACCCTGAAATGGTACACATAATGTCACTACTGTAGCAGACCCAATGGTAGATGTAATGTCACTATCAGACCCAATGGTAGATGTAATGTCACTATCAGACCCAATGGTACACATAATGTCACTACTGTAGCAGACCCAATGGTAGGTGTCATGTCACTATCAGACCCAATGGTAGATGTAATGTCACTATCAGACCCAATGGTAGATGTAATGTCACTATCAGACCCAATGGTAAATGTAATGTCACTATCAGACCCAATGGTAAATGTAATGTCACTATCAGACCCAATGGTAGATGTAATGTCACTATCAGACCCAATGGTAGATGTAATGTCACTATCAGACCCAATGGTAGATGTAATGTCACTATCAGACCCAATGGTAAATGTAATGTCACTATCAGACCCAATGGTAGATGTAATGTCACTACTGTAGCAGACCCAATGGTAGGTGTCATGTCACTACTGCAGCAGACCCAATGGTAGATGTAATGTCACTATCAGACCCAATGGTAAATGTAATGTCACTATCAGACCCAATGGTAGATGTAATGTCACTATCAGACCCAATGGTAAATGTAATGTCACTATCAGACCCAATGGTAAATGTAATGTCACTATCAGACCCAATGGTAGATGTAATGTCACTATCAGACCCAATGGTAAATGTAATGTCATTAGCAGACCCAATGGTAAATGTAATGTCACTATCAGACCCAATGGTAGATGTAATGTCACTATCAGACCCAATGGTAGATGTAATGTCATTAGCAGACCAAATGTATGTGTAGTAATAAGCCCAAATGACAATTACACTGCAGTGTTCTGTTTAGAAAACTGTGTGTTAAGCTATGTGCTGGAATACATGCTTAGAAATCATTCACATGATTTGTTTTGTGTTTCAGTAACAATCAATTGGTGGTTACAGGAATGAAGCATTTTAGCATTCTGAAATCACTAGCTATCGTGTCAAGTTGGCTGGATGTCCTTTGGGTGGTGGACCATTCTTGATACACTCTGGAAAATGGTGACATGAAACACCCAGCAGCTTAGCAGTTCTTGACACAAACCGGTGCGCCTGGCACCTAGAACCATACCCCGTTCAAAGGCAATATTTTGTCTTGCCCATTCACCCTCTGAATGGCACACATAAACTTATCCATGTCTCAATTGTCTCAAGGCTTAAAAATCCTTCTTTAACCTGTCTCCTCCCCTTCATCTACACTGATTGAAGAGGATTTAACAAGTTACATCAATAAAGGATCATAACTTTCACCTGAATTTACCTGGTCAGTTTATCTCATGGAAAGAGGAGGTGTTCTTAATGTTTTGTATACTCAGTGTATATGAGTGTGAATACATGAGCTTGTTTGTGTGATGCTGTGTGATGGTGTGTGATGGTGTCAGGAGTGAGTGTGTTAAATTATCTTAGCATTTGTGACAAATGGATGACCTGTGAAAGAGTAGGTTCGTCAGTGGCCTGTCTCTCACATTGCATTCTAAAGAGGCAATATATCAATCGGACGAGGTCTAGGTATTTTATTAGGATCCCCATCAGCTGTTGCAAAAGCAGCAGCTACTCTTCATGTGGTCCACACAAAACATGAAACATAACACAGAATAACAATGAACAGCTCAAGGACATAACTACATACATTTACTTCGGACATCTTAATTTCTTTCTCTCTCTTTCTTTGTATCTCTCTCTATCTTTCTGTGTTTGTATCTTTCTTTCTCTCTATTTGGTGTTGAATGGGGATGAGGCAGAGACTGTAGGGGAGATGGAGAGAGCGAGAGAGACAGATAAAGAAAGAGAACATCCCCCGCTTATACCTCTCTTTTCCATAGTGTCTTCCAGAGAAAGGGGCCCCCTTTTCACGTGTCTCTGCGAAGCCTTTTATACGTGATCCCTTGTTGTACCCTCCCCCCCCAGTCTCTCTCCAACACTCAGAACAGACACACCACACAGCACAATGTCACAATCTACTATATAAGACCATGCATGCTTCATTTGGTCATTTTAGAATATTTGCAAGGTATTAACATAGAACCTGTTATTTCACAAAGGGCAATGTGAATGCAATGTGAATTTGACAAATTTAAAAAGTGTTATGGAGGATTCACTGAGTGTGTTTTTTATCACGTGCATGGTGTGAGTGCATTGTATGTCAATTACGTGTGTGTGTGTGTATATATGTTTGTGTGTGTGTGTGTGTCATGTTTTGTCATTGATTATCATGTCTTGTCCCTGTGCTTCCCCTTCTATTCGTTTCCCTCTGCTGGTCTTATTAGGTTCTTTCCCTCTTTCTATCCCTCTCTCTCCCCCTCCCTCTCTCACTCTCTCGCTCTCTCTTCTCTCTATCGTTCCGTTCCTGCTCCCAGCTGTTCCTATTCCCCTAATCAATCATTTAGTCTTCCCACACCTGTTCCCGATCCTTTTCCCTGATTAGAGTCCCTATTTCTCTTCTTGTTTTCCATACCTGCCCTGTCGGATCCTTGTCTATATTCACCGTGCTGTGTCTATGTATTGCCCTGTCGTGTCGTGTTTCCCTCAGATGCTGCGTGGTGAGCAGGTGTCTGAGTCTGCTAGGTTCAAGTGTCTTCCCGAGGCAACCTGCAGTTCTTGATCAAGTCTCCAGTCTGTTCTCGTCTTTACGAGTAGTATTATGCTTTTTGTTTTGTAAAATATCTTTACTGGATTAAAAACTCTGTTTTCGCCAAGTCGCTTTTGGGTCCTCATTCACCTGCATAACAGAAGGATCCGACCAAGGAATGGACCCAGCGACTACAGACGCTCGTAACACTGCCGTCGAGATCCAAGGAGCCATGCTCGGCAGACACGAGCAGGAATTGTCTGCTGCTCGCCATGCCGTGGAGAACCTGGCCGCTCAGGTTTCCGACCTCTCTGGACAGTTCCAGAGTCTTCGTCTCGTGCCACCTGTTACTTCCTGGCCTGCCGAGCCTCCAGAACCTAGGGTTAATAACCCACCTTGCTACTCCGGGCAGCCCACTGAGTGCCGCTCCTTTCTCACCCAGTGTGAGATTGTGTTCTCTCTCCAACCCAACACATACTCTAGAGAGAGAGCTCGGGTTGCTTACGTCATTTCACTCCTTACTGGCCGGGCTCGAGAGTGGGGCACAGCTATCTGGGAGGCAAGGGCTGATTGCTCTAACAAATATCAGAACTTTAAAGAGGAGATGATTCGGGTTTTTGACCGTTCAGTTTTTGGTAGGGAGGCTTCTAGGGCCCTGGCTTCCCTATGCCAAGGTGATCGATCCATAACGGATTACTCTATTGAGTTTCGCACTCTTGCTGCCTCTAGTGAGTGGAACGAGCCGGCGCTGCTCGCTCGTTTTCTGGAGGGACTCCACGCAGTGGTTAAGGATGAGATTCTCTCCCGGGAGGTTCCTTCAGATGTGGACTCTTTGATTGCTCTCGCCATCCGCATAGAACGACGGGTAGATCTTCGTCACCGGGCTCGTGGAAGAGAGCTCGCATCAACGGTGTTTCCCTGCTCCGCATCGCAACCATCTCCCTCCTCTGGCTCAGAGACTGAGCCCATGCAGCTGGGAGGTATTCGCATCTCGACCAAGGAGAGGGAACGGAGGATCACCAACCGCCTGTGCCTCTATTGCGGATTTGATGGACATTTTGTCAATTCATGTCCAGTAAAAGGCCAGAGCTCATCAGTAAGCGGAGGGCTACTGGTGAGCGCTACTACTCAGGTCTCTTCATCTAGATCATGTACTACTATGTCGGTCCATCTACGCTGGACCGGTTCGGGTGCTACATGCATGCCTTGATTGACTCTGGGGCTGAGGGTTGTTTCATGGACGAAGCATGGGCTCGGAAACATGACATTCCTTTCAGACAGTTAGACAAGCCTACGCCCATGTTTGCCTTAGATGGTAGTCATCTTCCCAGTATCAGATTTGAGACACTACCTTTAACTCTCACAGTATCTGGTAACCACAGTGAGACTATTTCTTTTTTGATTTTTCGTTCACCTTTTACACCTGTTGTTTTGGGTCATCCCTGGCTAGTATGTCATAATCCTTCTATTAATTGGTCTAGTAATTCTATCCTATCCTGGAACGTTTCTTGTCATGTGAAGTGTTTAATGTCTGCCATCCCTCCCATTTCTTCTGTCCCCACTTCTCAGGAGGAACCTGGCGATTTGACAGGAGTGCCGGAGGAATATCATGATCTGCACACGGTCTTCAGTCGGTCCCGAGCCAACTCCCTTCCTCCTCACCGGTCGTATGATTGTAGTATTGATCTCCTTCCGGGGACCACTCCTCCTCGGGGTAGACTATACTCTCTGTCGGCTCCCGAACGTAAGGCTCTCGAGGATTATTTATCTGTGTCACTTGACGCCGGTACCATAGTGCCTTCTTCCTCTCCGGCCGGGGCGGGGTTCTTTTTTGTTAAAAAGAAGGACGGTACTCTGCGCCCCTGCGTGGATTATCGAGGGCTGAATGACATAACGGTTAAGAATCGTTATCCGCTTCCCCTTATGTCATCAGCCTTCGAGATTCTGCAGGGAGCCAGGTGCTTTACTAAGTTGGACCTTCGTAACGCTTACCATCTCGTGCGCATCAGAGAGGGGGACGAGTGGAAAACGGCGTTTAACACTCCGTTAGGGCATTTTGAGTACCGGGTTCTGCCGTTTGGTCTCGCCAATGCGCCAGCTGTTTTTCAGGCATTAGTTAATGATGTTCTGAGAGACATGCTGAACATCTTTGTTTTTGTCTATCTTGACGATATCCTGATTTTTTCACCGTCACTCGAGATTCATGTTCAGCACGTTCGACGTGTTCTACAGCGCCTTTTAGAGAATTGTCTCTACGTAAAGGCTGAGAAGTGCTCTTTTCATGTCTCCTCCGTTACTTTTCTCGGTTCCGTTATTTCCGCTGAAGGCATTCAGATGGATTCCGCTAAGGTCCAAGCTGTCAGTGATTGGCCCGTTCCAAGGTCACGTGTCGAGTTGCAGCGCTTTTTAGGTTTCGCTAATTTCTATCGGCGTTTCATTCGTAATTTCGGTCAAGTTGCTGCCCCTCTCACAGCTCTTACTTCTGTCAAGACGTGTTTTAAGTGGTCCGGTTCCGCCCAGGGAGCTTTTGATCTTCTAAAAGAACGTTTTACGTCCGCTCCTATCCTCGTTACTCCTGACGTCACTAGACAATTCATTGTCGAGGTTGACGCTTCAGAGGTAGGCGTGGGAGCCATTCTATCCCAGCGCTTCCAGTCTGACGATAAGGTTCATCCTTGCGCTTATTTTTCTCATCGCCTGTCGCCATCTGAGCGCAACTATGATGTGGGTAACCGTGAACTGCTCGCCATCCGCTTAGCCCTAGGCGAATGGCGACAGTGGTTGGAGGGGGCGACCGTTCCTTTTGTCGTTTGGACAGACCATAAGAACCTTGAGTACATCCGTTCTGCCAAACGACTTAATGCCCGTCAAGCTCGTTGGGCGTTGTTTTTCGCTCGTTTCGAGTTTGTGATTTCTTACCGTCCGGGTAGCAAAAACACCAAGCCTGATGCCTTATCCCGTCTGTTTAGTTCTTCTGTGGCTTCTACTGATCCCGAGGGGATTCTTCCTTATGGGCGTGTTGTCGGGTTGACAGTCTGGGGAATTGAAAGACAGGTTAAGCAAGCACTCACGCACACTGCGTCGCCGCGCGCTTGTCCTAGTAACCTCCTTTTCGTTCCTGTTTCCACTCGTCTGGCTGTTCTTCAGTGGGCTCACTCTGCCAAGTTAGCTGGTCATCCCGGTGTTCGAGGCACTCTTGCGTCTATTCGCCAGCGCTTTTGGTGGCCGACTCAGGAGCGTGACACGCGCCGTTTCGTGGCTGCTTGTTCGGACTGCGCGCAGACTAAGTCGGGTAACTCTCCTCCTGCCGGTCGTCTCAGACCGCTCCCCATTCCTTCTCGACCATGGTCTCACATCGCCCTAGACTTCATTACCGGTCTGCCTTTGTCTGCGGGGAAGACTGTGATTCTTACGGTTGTCGATAGGTTCTCTAAGGCGGCACATTTCATTCCCCTCGCTAAACTTCCTTCCGCTAAGGAGACGGCACAAATCATTATCGAGAATGTGTTCAGAATTCATGGCCTCCCGTTAGACGCCGTTTCAGACAGAGGCCCGCAATTCACGTCACAGTTTTGGAGGGAGTTCTGTCGTTTGATTGGTGCGTCCGTCAGTCTCTCTTCCGGGTTTCATCCCCAGTCTAACGGTCAAGCAGAGAGGGCCAATCAGACGATTGGTCGCATACTACGCAGCCTTTCTTTCAGAAACCCTGCGTCTTGGGCAGAACAGCTCCCCTGGGCAGAATACGCTCACAACTCGCTTCCTTCGTCTGCTACCGGGTTATCTCCGTTTCAGAGTAGTCTGGGTTACCAGCCTCCTCTGTTCTCATCCCAGCTTGCCGAGTCCAGCGTTCCCTCCGCTCAAGCGTTTGTCCAACGTTGTGAGCGCACCTGGAGGAGGGTGAGGTCTGCACTTTGCCGTTACAGGGCACAGACTGTGAGAGCCGCCAATAAACGCAGGATTAAGAGTCCAAGGTATTGTTGCGGCCAGAGAGTGTGGCTTTCCACTCGCAACCTTCCTCTTACGACAGCTTCTCGTAAGTTGACTCCGCGGTTCATTGGTCCGTTCCGTGTCTCCCAGGTCGTCAATCCTGTCGCTGTGCGACTGCTTCTTCCGCGACATCTTCGTCGCGTCCATCCTGTCTTCCATGTCTCCTGTGTCAAGCCCTTTCTTCGCACCCCGTTCGTCTTCCCTCCCCCCTCCCGTCCTTGTCGAGAGCGCACCTATTTACAAGGTACGTAAGATCATGGACATGCGTTCTCGGGGACGGGGTCACCAATACTTAGTGGATTGGGAGGGTTACGGTCCTGAGGAGAGGAGTTGGGTTCCGTCTCGGGACGTGCTGGACCGTTCGCTTATTGATGATTTCCTCCGTTGCCGCCAGGGTTCCTCCTCGAGTGTGCCAGGAGGCGCTCGGTGAGTGGGGGGTACTGTCATGTTTTGTCATTGATTATCATGTCTTGTCCCTGTGCTTCCCCTTCTATTCGTTTCCCTCTGCTGGTCTTATTAGGTTCTTTCCCTCTTTCTATCCCTCTCTCTCCCCCTCCCTCTCTCACTCTCTCGCTCTCTCTTCTCTCTATCGTTCCGTTCCTGCTCCCAGCTGTTCCTATTCCCCTAATCAATCATTTAGTCTTCCCACACCTGTTCCCGATCCTTTTCCCTGATTAGAGTCCCTATTTCTCTCCTTGTTTTCCGTACCTGCCCTGTCGGATCCTTGTCTATATTCACCGTGCTGTGTCTATGTATTGCCCTGTCGTGTCGTGTTTCCCTCAGATGCTGCGTGGTGAGCAGGTGTCTGAGTCTGCTAGGTTCAAGTGCCTTCCCGAGGCAACCTGCAGTTCTTGATCAAGTCTCCAGTCTGTTCTCGTCTTTACGAGTAGTATTATGCTTTTTATTTTGTAAAATATCTTTACTGGATTAAAAACTCTGTTTTCGCCAAGTCGCTTTTGGGTCCTCATTCACCTGCATAACTGTGTGTGTGTGTGTGTGTGTGTGTGTGTGTGTGTGTGTGTGTGTGTGTGTGTGTGTGTGTGTGTGTGTGTGTGTGTGTGTGTGTGTGTGTGTGTGTGTGTGTGTGTGTGTGTGTGTGTGTGTGTGTGTGTGTGTGTGTGTGTGTGTTGTTGTTGCATATTATAACCGTTTATAGCCTAAGCTTTGATGACTTATTATAGCCTAAGCTATGGTGATCTGTTATAGCCTAAGCTATGGTGATCTGTTATAGCCTAAGCTATGGTGATCTGTTATAGCCTAAGCTATGGTGATCTGTTATAGCCTAAGCTATGGTGATCTGTTATAGCCTAAGCTATGGTGATCTGTTATAGCCTAAGCTATTATAACCTGTTATAGCCTAAGCTATTATAACCTGTTATAGCCTAAGCTATAAGGGTTCCAAAAGGATTCTTCGACTTTCCCCATAGGAGAACCCTTTTTGGTTCCAGCTAGAACTATTTTGGTTTCCATGTAGAATCCTCTGGGGAAAGGGTTCTACATGGAACCCTTTCCCCAGACGAGCTAAACTACTTCTATGCTCGCTTTGAAGCAAATAACACTGAAACATGCATGAGAGCATCAGCTGTTCCAGAAGACTGTGTGATCACACTCTCCGCAGCTGATGTAAGTAAGACCTTTAAACAGGTCAACATTCACAAGGCCACAGGGCCAGCCGGATTACCAGGATGTGTACAGCGAGCATGCACTGACCAACAGGCAAGTGTCTTCACTGACATTTTCAACCTCTCCCTGTCCGAGTCTGTAATACCAACATGTTTTAAGCAGACCACCATAGTGCCTGTGCCCAAGAACACAAAGGTATCCTGCCTAGATGACTACCGACCCATTGCACTCACGTCTGTAGCCATGAAGTGCTTTGAAAGGCTGGTCATGGCTCACATCAACACCATTATCCCAGAAACTCTAGACCCACTCCAATTTGCATACCGCCCCAACAGATCCAGAGATGATGAATTCTCTATTGCACTCCACACTGCCCTTGACCACCTGGACAAAAGCAACACCTACTGTATGTGAGAATGCTATTCATTGACTACAGGTCAGTGTTCAAAACCATAGTGCCCTCAAAACTCATCAATAAGCAAAGGACTGGAGGACCCTAGGTCCAAACACCTCCCTCTGCAATTGACAGCCTATAGAGAGGAGGTCAACGACCTGGCCATGTGATGCCAGGACAACAACCTCTCCCTCAACGTGATCAAGACAAAGGAGATGATTGTGGACTACAGGAAAAAGAGGACCGAGCACGCCCTCATTCTCATCGAGGGGGCTGCATTGGAGCAGGTTGAGAGCTTCAAGATCCTTGGTGTTCACATCACCAACAAACTAACATGGTCCAAGCACACCAAACAGTCGTGAAGAGGGCACGGCAAAACCTATTCCCCCTCAGGAGACTGAAAATATTCGGTATACTCAGATCCTCAAAAGGTTCTACAGCTGCACCACCGAGAGCATCCTGACTGGTTGCGTCACTGCCTGGTATGGCAACTGCTCGGCCTCCGACCGCAAGGCACTACAGAGGGTAGTGCGTACGGCCCAGTACATCACTGGGGCCAAGCTTCCTGCCATCCAGGACCTCTATACCAGGCAGTGTCAGAGGAAGGCCCTAAAAATAATCACCCTAGTCATAGACTGTTCTATCTGCTACCGCACGGCAAGCAGTACCGAAGCACCAGGTCTAGATCCAAAAGGCTTCTCAACAGCTTTAACCCCCAAGCCATAAGACTCCTGAACACCTAATCAAATGCCTACCGAGACTATTTGCATCGCCCCCCCCCCCTCTCCGCCTCTTTTACACCGCTGCTACTCTCTGTTGTTATCATCTATTCATAGTCACTTTAATAACTCTACCTAAATGTACATATTACCTCAACTAACCGGTGCCCTCGCACCTTGACTCTGTACTGGTACCCCCCAATATATAGTCTCGCTGTTGTTATTTTACTGCTACTCTTTAATTACTTGGGGCGGCAGGGTAGCCTAGTGGTTAGAGCGTTGGACTAGTAACTGGAAGGTTGCAAATTCAAACCCCCGAGCTGACAAGGTAGAAATCTGTCGTTCTGCCCCCGAATAGGCAGTTAACCCACTTTTCCTAGGCCGTCATTGAAAATAAGAATTTGTTCTTAACTGACTTGCCTAGTTAAATAAAGGTAAAATAAATAATAAAAACTTGTTACTTTTATTTCTTATTCTTATCTGTATTTATTTAACTGCATTGTTGGTTAAGGGCTCGTAAGCATTTCACTGTAATATCCATTTGTATTTGACACATGTGACTAATACAATCTGATTTTATTTGAAAAGGTGTCTACCTGGAACCAAAAGGGTTCTACCTGGAACCAAAAGGTTTCTACCTGGAACCAAAAGGGTTCTACCTGGAAACAAAAGGGTTCTACCTGGAACCAAAAGGTTTCTACCTGGAACCAAAAGGGTTCTACCTGGAACCAAAAGGTTTCTACCTGGAAACAAAAGGGTTCTACCTGGAACCAAAAGGGTTCTACATGGAAACAAAAAGGGTTCTTCAAAGGGTTCTACCACGGAGACCGCCGAAGAGCCCTTATTGACTGTAGACAGCACCTTTTTGTCTAATAGTGTGCAGTGCTGAAGTGGCTACAGAAAAGACTGAAACTGCAGAAGTGGCTAGAGCTATGGTATTGTGCCCCAGGCTTAAGGCCACCTGACTGAAAGACTGACTAATATACGGTATCTGTTAGGAGAGCGTGTCACTTTGTAATGGGACTGACCCTAATAAAAACTGACTAGTTGGCATTTTATGTAAGGCTGTATTACTGTGAGGAGGATCCTGAAGCTGAAGTCATACTGTAAGTGTGTGTGTGTGTGTGTGTGTGTGTGTGTGTGTGTGTGTGTGTGTGTGTGTGTGTGTGTGTGTGTGTGTGTGTGTGTGTGTGTGTGTGTGTGTGTGTGTGAGAGAGAGAGAGAGAGAGAGAGAGAGAGAGAGAGAGAGAGAGAGAGAGAGAGAGAGAGAGAGAGAGAGAGAGAGAGACAGAGAGACAGAGAGACAGAGAGCTAGAGAGAGAGTGTGTGTGGCTTGGGTCACACTAGCATCCCTATATACTCCCTACAGAGGAGGATGGTGAGAGTTTGACAGCCTTTTTTGCAGCCATTTCAGTATTGTACTTTGTGCTATCTACAGTCAATAAGGGTTCTTCAGTTGTTTGGGGTTTTAGGCCATGTTTCTGTAGAAGCACTTTGTGACATCTGCTTATGTAAAAAGGTGTCATGCAGGTGAAAGAGGACCCAAAAGCGACTTGGCGAAAACAGAGTCTTTAATCCAGTAAAGTAAATACAAACAAAAAACACAACTTTCACTCGAAATGACGAGGACAAACTGGAGACTCGATCTTGAACAGCAGGTGAACAGCAGGTTGCCTCGGGAAGGCACTTGAACCAGACAGACTCAGACACCTGCTCACCACGCAGCATCTGAGGAAAACACGACACGACAGGGCGATACACAAACACAGCACGGTGAATTCTAGACAAGGAACCGACAGGACAGGAACGGAACACAAAGGAAGAAATAGGGACTCTAATCAGGGGAAAGGATCGGGAACAGGTGTGGGAAGACTAAATGATTGATTAGGGGAATAGGAACAGCTGGGAGCAGGAACGGAACGATAGAGAGAAGAGAGAGCGAGAGAGTGAGAGAGGGAGGGGGAGAGAGAGGGATAGAAAGAGGGAAAGAACCTAATAAGACCAGCAGAGGGAAACGAATAGAATGGGAAGCACAGGGACAAGACAAGATAATAAATGACAAAACATGACAGTACCCCCCACTCACCGAGCGCCTCCTGGCGCACTCGAGGAGGAATCCTGGCGGCAACGGAGGAAATCATCAATGAGTGAACGGTCCAGCACGTCCCGAGACGGAACCCAACTCCTCTCCTCAGGACCGTAACCCTCCCAATCCACTAAGTATTGGTGACCCCGTCCCCGAGAACGCATGTCCATGATCTTATGTATCTTGTAAATAGGTGCGCTCTCGACAAGGACGGGAGGGGGAGGGAAGACGAACGGGGGTGCGAAGAAAGGGCTTAACACAGGAGACATGGAAGACAGGATGGACGCGACGAAGATGTCGCGGAAGAAGCAGTCGCACAGCGACAGGATTGACGACCTGGGAGACACGGAACGGACCAATGAACCGCGGAGTCAACTTACGAGAAGCTGTCGTAAGAGGAAGGTTGCGAGTGGAAAGCCACACTCTCTGGCCGCAACAATACCTTGGACTCTTAATCCTGCGTTTATTGGCGGCTCTCACAGTCTGTGCCCTGTAACGGCAAAGTGCAGACCTCACCCTCCTCCAGGTGCGCTCACAACGTTGGACAAACGCTTGAGCGGAGGGAACGCTGGACTCGGCAAGCTGGGATGAGAACAGAGGAGGCTGGTAACCCAGACTACTCTGAAACGGAGATAACCCGGTAGCAGACGAAGGAAGCGAATTGTGAGCGTATTCTGCCCAGGGGAGCTGTTCTGCCCAAGACGCAGGGTTTCTGAAAGAAAGGCTGCGTAGTATGCGACCAATCGTCTGATTGGCCCTCTCTGCTTGACCGTTAGACTGGGGATGAAACCCGGAAGAGAGACTGACGGACGCACCAATCAAACGACAGAACTCCCTCCAAAACTGTGACGTGAATTGCGGGCCTCTGTCTGAAACGGCGTCTAACGGGAGGCCATGAATTCTGAATACATTCTCGATAATGATTTGTGCCGTCTCCTTAGCGGAAGGAAGTTTAGCGAGGGGAATGAAATGTGCCGCCTTAGAGAACCTATCGACAACCGTAAGAATCACAGTCTTCCCCGCAGACAAAGGCAGACCGGTAATGAAGTCTAGGGCGATGTGAGACCATGGTCGAGAAGGAATGGGGAGCGGTCTGAGACGACCGGCAGGAGGAGAGTTACCCGACTTAGTCTGCGCGCAGTCCGAACAAGCAGCCACGAAACGGCGCGTGTCACGCTCCTGAGTCGGCCACCAAAAGCGCTGGCGAATAGACGCAAGAGTGCCTCGAACACCGGGATGACCAGCTAACTTGGCAGAGTGAGCCCACTGAAGAACAGCCAGACGAGTGGAAACAGGAACGAAAAGGAGGTTACTAGGACAAGCGCGCGGCGACGCAGTGTGCGTGAGTGCTTGCTTAACCTGTCTTTCAATTCCCCAGACTGTTAACCCGACAACACGCCGATAAGGAAGAATCCCCTCGGGATCAGTAGAAGCCACAGAAGAACTAAACAGACGGGATAAGGCATCAGGCTTGGTGTTCTTGCTACCCGGACGGTAAGAAATCACAAACTCGAAACGAGCGAAAAACAACGCCCAACGAGCTTGACGGGCATTAAGTCGTTTGGCAGAACGGATGTACTCAAGGTTCTTATGGTCTGTCCAAACGACAAAAGGAACGGTCGCCCCCTCCAACCACTGTCGCCATTCGCCTAGGGCTAAGCGGATGGCGAGCAGTTCACGGTTACCCACATCATAGTTGCGCTCAGATGGCGACAGGCGATGAGAAAAATAAGCGCAAGGATGAACCTTATCGTCAGACTGGAAGCGCTGGGATAGAATGGCTCCCACGCCTACCTCTGAAGCGTCAACCTCGACAATGAATTGTCTAGTGACGTCAGGAGTAACGAGGATAGGAGCGGACGTAAAACGTTCTTTTAGAAGATCAAAAGCTCCCTGGGCGGAACCGGACCACTTAAAACACGTCTTGACAGAAGTAAGAGCTGTGAGAGGGGCAGCAACTTGACCGAAATTACGAATGAAACGCCGATAGAAATTAGCGAAACCTAAAAAGCGCTGCAACTCGACACGTGACCTTGGAACGGGCCAATCACTGACAGCTTGGACCTTAGCGGAATCCATCTGAATGCCTTCAGCGGAAATAACGGAACCGAGAAAAGTAACGGAGGAGACATGAAAAGAGCACTTCTCAGACTTTACGTAGAGACAATTCTCTAAAAGGCGCTGTAGAACACGTCGAACGTGCTGAACATGAATCTCGAGTGACGGAGAAAAAATCAGGATATCGTCAAGATAGACAAAAACAAAGATGTTCAGCATGTCTCTCAGAACATCATTAACTAATGCCTGAAAAACAGCTGGCGCATTGGCGAGACCAAACGGCAGAACCCGGTACTCAAAATGCCCTAACGGAGTGTTAAACGCCGTTTTCCACTCGTCCCCCTCTCTGATGCGCACGAGATGGTAAGCGTTACGAAGGTCCAACTTAGTAAAGCACCTGGCTCCCTGCAGAATCTCGAAGGCTGATGACATAAGGGGAAGCGGATAACGATTCTTAACCGTTATGTCATTCAGCCCTCGATAATCCACGCAGGGGCGCAGAGTACCGTCCTTCTTCTTAACAAAAAGAACCCCGCCCCGGCCGGAGAGGAAGAAGGCACTATGGTACCGGCGTCAAGAGACACAGACAAATAATCCTCGAGAGCCTTACGTTCGGGAGCCGACAGAGAGTATAGTCTACCCCGAGGAGGAGTGGTCCCCGGAAGGAGATCAATACTACAATCATACGACCGGTGAGGAGGAAGGGAGTTGGCTCGGGACCGACTGAAGACCGTGCGCAGATCATGATATTCCTCCGGCACTCCTGTCAAATCGCCAGGTTCCTCCTGAGAAGTAGGGACAGAAGAAACGGGAGGGATGGCAGACATTAAACACTTCACATGACAAGAAACGTTCCAGGATAGGATAGAATTACTAGACCAATTAATAGAAGGATTATGACATACTAGCCAGGGATGACCCAAAACAACAGGTGTAAACGGTGAACGAAAAATCAAAAAAGAAATAGTCTCACTGTGGTTACCAGATACTGTGAGGGTTAAAGGTAGTGTCTCAAATCTGATACTGGGAAGATGACTACCATCTAAGGCGAACATGGGCGTAGGCTTCTCTAACTCTCTGAAAGGAATGTCATGTTTCCGAACCCATGCTTCGTCCATGAAACAACCCTCAGCCCCAGAGTCTATCAAGGCACTACATGTAGCACCCGAACCGGTCCAGCGTAGATGGACCGACAAAGTAGTACAGGATCTTGATGGAGAGACTTGAGTAGTTGCGCTCACCTGTAGCCCTCCGCTTACAGATGAGCTCTGGCTTTTACTGGACATGAATTAACAAAATGTCCAGCAACTCCGCAATAGAGGCACAGGCGGTTGGTGATCCTCCGTTCCCTCTCCTTAGTCGAGATGCGAATCCCTCCCAGCTGCATGGGCTCAGACTCTGAGCCAGAGGAGGGAGATGGTTGCGATGCGGAGCAGGGAAACACCGTTGATGCGAGCTCTCTTCCACGAGCCCGGTGACGAAGATCTACCCGTCGTTCTATGCGGATGGCGAGAGCAATCAAAGAGTCCACATCTGAAGGAACCTCCCGGGAGAGAATCTCATCCTTAACCACTGCGTGGAGTCCCTCCAGAAAACGAGCGAGCAGCGCCGGCTCGTTCCACTCACTAGAGGCAGCAAGAGTGCGAAACTCAATAGAATAATCCGTTATGGACCGTTCACCTTGGCATAAGGAAGCCAGGGCCCTAGAAGCCTCCCTACCAAAAACTGAACGGTCAAAAACCCGAATCATCTCCTCTTTAAAGTTCTGGAACTTGTTAGAGCAATCAGCCCTTGCCTCCCAGATAGCTGTGCCCCATTCTCGAGCCCGGCCAGTAAGGAGTGAAATGACGTAAGCAACCCGAGCTCTCTCTCTAGAGTATGTGTTGGGTTGGAGAGAGAACACAATCTCACACTGCGTGAGAAAGGAGCGGCACTCAGTGGGCTGCCCGGAGTAGCAAGGTGGGTTATTAACCCTAGGTTCTGGAGGCTCGGCAGGCCAGGAAGTAACAGGTGGCACGAGACGTAGACTCTGGAACTGTCCAGAGAGGTCGGAAACCTGAGCGGCCAGGTTCTCCACGGCATGGCGAGCAGCAGACAATTCCTGCTCGTGTCTGCCGAGCATGGCTCCTTGGATCTCGACGGCAGTGTAACGAGCGTCTGAAGTCGCTGGGTCCATTCCTTGGTCGGTTCCTTCTGTCATGCAGGTGAAAGAGGACCCAAAAGCGACTTGGCGAAAACAGAGTCTTTAATCCAGTAAAGTAAATACAAACAAAAAACACAACTTTCACTCGAAATGACGAGGACAAACTGGAGACTCGATCTTGAACAGCAGGTGAACAGCAGGTTGCCTCGGGAAGGCACTTGAACCAGACAGACTCAGACACCTGCTCACCACGCAGCATCTGAGGAAAACACGACACGACAGGGCGATACACAAACACAGCACGGTGAATTCTAGACAAGGAACCGACAGGACAGGAACGGAACACAAAGGAAGAAATAGGGACTCTAATCAGGGGAAAGGATCGGGAACAGGTGTGGGAAGACTAAATGATTGATTAGGGGAATAGGAACAGCTGGGAGCAGGAACGGAACGATAGAGAGAAGAGAGAGCGAGAGAGTGAGAGAGGGAGGGGGAGAGAGAGGGATAGAAAGAGGGAAAGAACCTAATAAGACCAGCAGAGGGAAACGAATAGAATGGGAAGCACAGGGACAAGACAAGATAATAAATGACAAAACATGACAAAAGGGCTTTACAAATACATTTCATTGTAATGTCTGGAATGGAATGGATGGAACCTAGTCAAACAAGTGGTTTCCTTATGTTTAATGTGTTTGTGTAGAAACTATTGGTCAATAAATCCGGAGAAATTACAGACCATGTAAAAAACTATTGGTCAATAAATCCGTCTAGACGGACCATGTTGAAACGGCCGGCTGGTATGACCTCACCCGTCTGAGCTGTCGGCTGGTATGACCTCACCCATCTGAGTGGTTGGCTGGTATGATCTCACCCGTCTGAGAGGTTGGGTGGTATGCCCTCACCCGTCTAAGATTTTGTCTGGTATGCCCTCACCCGTCTGAGAGGCTGTCTGGTATGACCTCACCCGTCTGAGCGGTTGTCTGGTATGACCTCACCCGTCTGAGCGATCGGCTGGTATGACCTCACCCGTCTGAGAGGTTGTCTGGTATGACCTCACCCGTCTGAGCGATCGGCTGGTATGACCTCACCCGTCTGAGAGATTGTCTGGTATGACCTCACTCGTCTGAGCGATCGGCTGGTATGACCTCACCCGTCTGAGAGGTTGTCTGGTATGACCTCACCCGTCTGAGCGATCGGCTGGTATGATCTCACCCGTCTGAGAGGTTGTCTGGTATGACTCACTCGTCTGAGAGGTTGTCTGGTATGACCTCACCCGTCTGAGCGATCGGCTGGTATGAACTCACCCGTCTGAGAGGTTGTCTGGTATGAACTCACCCATCTGAGCGGTTGGCTGGTATGATCTCACCCGTCTGAGAGGTTGTCTGGTATGACCTCACCCGTCTGAGCGATCGGCTGGTATGATCTCACCCATCTGAATGACTGAATGATTTGAATGACTGAATGACTTGGAACCTTATTGTTGTGGTTATTTCAATGCACGCACAACGTTCAGACACTCCTGTTACTGTCGACAATAAAAAGTCATCAGAAACATGACGTCTTCTCCATTCAGACGACGATAACACTCTGACCTGAGTGGGCGGGTGCATTTCCAAGTGCTCTGATTGGTTGGGAACGGCAGGGCTATGATGGGTGAGGGATAACTAAGGTAACAAGAGAAACTGAAGGGACTGTAAGGGGAAGTTAGGTAGAGAGGACTGCCTTTTTTACAGTTTGCCTCCATTCCATTTATTCCAGTCTATCCTCCTATAGCTCCTCCCATCAGCCTCCTCTGGCCCTTATAAATATCCAGATTTATATGATTAAAAAGGTGTACGGTCAACAAGTGCAGAGCCCAGAGGTTAACACACGATAAAAACATGCACTAACCACTGTCCCAAAGGAATGAAATCTCTATTACGTGGTTGAAGCGTGCTTCTGAACAATCCTCACCATATCAAGAGGTGGCAGCTATTCTAGTGGTTAGAGCATTGGGTTAGTAACTGAAAGGTTGCTGGATTCAATCCCTGAGCTGACAACGTACAAATCTGTCGCTCTGAACAAGACAGGTATCCCGCTGTTCCCCGGTAGGCCGTCATTGTAAGTAAGAATTTGTTCTTAATAACTGACTTGCCTAGTTAAATAAATCAAATGAAGAACAGGAATGTGTCTGCCAGAGAGCTGGTGGTAGCTCTGTCCTGTGTGACCCAGTAGGCCCACCCCTGGTAAATACAGGCTTGGATGTTCAAAAATACATGTTCTCCATGTTCAAAAATACATGTTCTCTATGTTCAAAAATACATGTTCTCCATGTTCAAAAATACATGTTCTCTATGTTCAAAAATACATGTTCACCATGTTCAAAAATACATGTTCTCCATGTTCAAAATTACATGTTCTCCATGTTCAAAAATACCCATTGCTGGGTTCTTATATGAGGAGTTAGTTAATATAGCCACTGTAGGGTTGCAGTCCCTCAGGACTCTCTCGTTTGGTTCTTATATGAGGAGTTAGTTAATATAGCGACTGTAGGGTTGCAGTCCCTCAGGACTCTCTCGTTTGGTTCTTATATGAGGAGTTAGTTAATATAGCCACTGTAGGGTTGCAGTCCCTCAGGACTCTCTCGTTTGGTTCTTATATGAGGAGTTAGTTAATATAGCGACTGTAGGGTTGCAGTCCCTCAGGACTCTGTCGTTTGGTTCTTATATGAGGAGTTAGTTAATATAGCGACTGTAGGGTTGCAGTCCCTCAGGACTCTCTCGTTTGGTTCTTATATGAGGAGTTAGTTAATATAGCGACTGTAGGGTTGCAGTCCCTCAGGACTCTCTCGTTTGGTTCTTATATGAGGAGTTAGTTAATATAGCTACTGTAGGGTTGCAGTCCCTCAGGACTCTCTCGTTTGGTTCTTATATGAGGAGTTAGTTAATATAGCCACTGTAGGGTTGCAGTCCCTCAGGACTCTCTCGTTTGGTTCTTGTTAGCAGTTTTCTTCATTTGATTCCATAGAAAGTCTGTCCTATTATTCCATCGAATTGTACCCACATTTCATCTGCAGTGCATACATCACTCTCTGAAAGTACTTCACCTAACACAACACAACACAACACAGCACAGCACAGCACAGCACAACACAGCACAGCACAACACAGCACAGCACAACACAACACAGCACAACACAACACAACACAACACAACACAGCACAACACAACACAGCACAACACAGCACAGCACAGCACAACACAGCACAGCACAACACAACACAGCACAGCACAGCACAGCACAGCACAACACAACACAACACAACACAACCCAGCACAACACAACACAGCACAGCACAACACAACACAACACAACACAACACAACACAACACAACACAACACAACACAACACAACACAACACAACATGCATAGACATGTATTTGTTTATTTATATTTTACCTATATTTAACAAGGCAAGTCAGTTAAGAACAAATTCTTATTTACAATGACGGCCTACGTCGGCAAAACCCTAACCCAGATTACGCTGGGCTAATTGTGTGCCGCCCTATGGGACTCTCAATCACAGACGGTTGTGATACAGGCTGGAATCGAACCAGGGTCCGTAGTAACTTCTCTAGCACTAATATGCAGTGCCTTAGACTGCTGCGCCACTGTGTAAATGCACCATGTTCAATAGAATACATAATTCCCTTTGGCGTTGTTGAAGCCTTTCAGTCAGTGTTGAGCATTCTGGAACAGATATCCAAACTGGGTTCGGTATGATCACTGATGTGGAAGATATCCAAATTGGGTCCGGTAGGATCACTGATGTGGAAGATATCCAAACTGGGTCCGGTAGGATCACTGATGTGGAAGATATCCAAACTGGGTTCAGTAGGATCACTGATGTGGAAGATATCCAAACTGGGTTCGGTAGGGTCACTGATGTGGAAGATATCCAAACTGGGTTCGGTAGGATCACTGATGTGGAAGATATCCAAACTGGGTTCGGTAGGATCACTGATGTGGAAGATATCCAAACTGGGTTCGGTAGGATCACTGATGTGGAAGATATCCAAACTGGGTTCGGTAGGATCACTGATGTGGAAGATATCCAAACTGGGTTCGGTAGGATCACTGATGTGGAAGATATCCAAACTGGGTTCGGTATGATCACTGATGTGGAAGATATCCAAACTGGGTTCGGTAGGATCACTGATGTGGAAGATATCCAAACTGGGTTCGGTAGGATCACTGATGTGGAAGATATCCAAACTGGGTTCGGTAGGATCACTGATGTGGAAGTGTTGATGTAATTAAGTAGCTAAGGACTGCCATCTACTGGGCATTGAATAAAATTGTTCCATCAAAATGATTTGCTTTTTGTACCAACACTGACCACTGCGTGGCGATAATTTAACATGTCAGTGTGAGTGTTGTGGAAAATCACTGCAAACTGCACAGTCATCGAGGTCACACCACAATATCTCATAGACTATGGTGGACAAGCATGATTGAAATATTTCACTGTAGTACAGAATATTTCACTGTAATACATGCAACAAAACCAATAAAATCCTATGTGAAGCTGTGTGTGTGTGTGTGTGTGTGTGTGTGTGTGTGTGTGTGTGTGTGTGTGTGTGTGTGTGTGTGTGTGTGTGTGTGTGTGTGTGTGTGTGTGTGTGTGTGTGTGTGTGTGTGTGTGTGTGTGTGTGTGTGTGTGAGGTGTAGGAGGAGCCTTTATGAGAAGGCACAGTAAAGTAAATTGAGTCAGATTTGAGTCAGAGAGAGAGAGAGAGAGAGAGAGAGAGAGAGAGAGAGAGAGAGAGAGAGAGAGACAGAGACAGAGACAGAGACAGACAGACAGACAGACAGACAGACAGACAGACAGACAGACAGACAGACAGACAGACAGACAGACAGACAGACAGACAGACAGACAGACAGACAGACAGACAGACAGACAGACAGACAGACAGACAGACAGACAGACAGACAGATGGGTCTTAAAAGGGAGAGGGCGGTGCATTCATTGCCAAGCCGACACTGGGGTGGATACGCCACAGTGTGGATGGCCATAGACCCCACTCCTTCCTGTCTGACTCAGACATGCCTTATTGTCTGAGCTCTGTCATCACCACACATTGTAGAATAATAGTGAAGACATCAAAACTATGGAAAACACATATGGAATCATGGAGTAACTAAAATAACTGTTAAACAAATCAAAATATATTTTATATTTGCGATTCTTCAAAGTAGCCACCCTTTGCCTTGATGAAGGTTTGCGCACGCTTGGCATTCTCTCAACCAGCTTCATGAGGTAGTTACCTGGAATGCATTTCAATTAACGGGTGTGCCTTGTTAAAAGTTAATTTGTGGAATTTATTTCCTTCTTAATGCATTTGAGCCAATCACTTGTGTTGTGACCAGGTAGGAGTGGTATAAGACCACGTCCATATTATGGCAAGAACAGCTGAAATAAGCAAAGAGAAATGACATTATATCATTACTTTAAGACATGAAGTTCAGTCAATCCAGAACATTTAAAGAACTTTGAAAGTTTCTTCAAGTGCAGATGTAAAAACCATCAAGTGCTATGATGAAACTGTCTCTCATGAGGACCACCACAGGAAAGGAAGACCCAGAGTTACTACTGCTGCAGAGCATAAGTTCATTAGTTACCAGCCCAAATAAATGCCTCACAGAGTTCAAGTAACAACATCAACTGTTCATAGGAGACTCAGTGAATCAGGCCTTCATGGTTGAATTGCTGCAAAGAAACTACTACTAAAGGACACCAATAAGAAGAAAAGACTTGATTGGGCCAAGAAACACGAGCAATGGACATTAGACCGGTGGAAATCTGTTGGGATGAGTTGGACCGCAGAGTGAAGGAAAAGCAGCCAACAAGTGCTCAGCATATGTGGGAACTCCTTCAAGACTGTTAGAAAGCATTCCAGGTGAATCTGGTTGAGAGAATACCAAGAGCGTGCAAAGTTGTCATCAAGGCAAAGGGTGGCTACTTTGAAGAATCTAAAACATAGAATATATTTTTATTTGTTTAACACTTTTTTGGTCACTACATGATTCCATATGTGTTTTTCATAGATTTGATGTCTTCACTGTTATTCTACAATGTAGAAAATTGTCAAAATAAAGAAAATCCCTTGAATGAGTAGGTGTGTGTAAACTTTTGACTGGTACTGTATATAGGGCATCAGCCTCTAAAGCTACTCAGTAGGAGTGTCTACACTTTTGACTGGTACTGTATATAGGGCATCAGCCTCTAAAACTACTCAGTAGGAGTGTCTACACTTTTGACTGGTACTGTATATAGGGCATCAGCCTCTAAAGCTACTCAGTAGGAGTGTCTACACTTTTGACTGGTACTGTATATAGGGCAGCAGCCTCTAAAGCTACTCAGTAGGAGTGTCTACACTTTTGACTGGTACTGTATACAGGGCAGTAGCCTCTAAAGCTACACAGTAGGAGTGTCTACACTTTTGACTGGTACTGTATATAGGGCAGCAGCCTCTAAAGCTACTCAGTAGGAGTGTCTACACTTTTGACTGGTACTGTATATAGGGCAGCAGTCTCTAAAGCTACTCAGTAGGAGTGTCTACACTTTTGACTGGTACTGTATACAGGGCAGTAGCCTCTAAAGCTACTCAGTAGGAGTGTCTACACTTTTGACTGGTACTGTATACAGGGCAGCAGCTTCTAAAGCTACCCAGTAGGAGGGCTGATCTAGCATCCATTTGGTCTTTTAGATCATAAGGAATAAGATTATATGGACCTGATCCCAGATCAGCACTCATACTCTGAGATGCTTTATTCATAATAATAATATTGATTGTCTTAACTCGGTCTTCACCCCAAAGCTTCTCTGTCCTAAACCAAAACCACTGATTCAGGATCAGAACATCTCATCCCTGGTCCTATGTGGCTCAGTTGGTAGAACATGGACCTTGCAACATTGAGAGTGTAGGTTTGATTTCTGGTGGCACCCATATGTAAAATATATGCACGCATGAGTTTAGGCCTACCAGAATTCTACGTGCAGAGAAAATGTGTGCTGCGGGAATTGCATACTCTATACCAGGGATCATCAACTATATTAAGTTGCAGGGTGATTTTTTTTCTTGGGTGGGGGGCCGGAACATAATTACAAATAATTGGTAATCTGCAAATTGACCACAAGAAGCCTAAACAGATATGTTTGCCTAAAACAATCATTTCAAACCTTGCTTACATTTGTATACCATCACGTATCTATTATGCGTGGGAATACTTGTGAACAGATTTCTTCAAATAAAATCACTTGATTTCCTGGTGTTTTTACAGTCTTTTATGTAAAAGTCTTTTGTTGTTCAGAACACTTTTTGTCTATATTTGGCCCCCATTTGGCTCGTGGGCCGCCAGTTGGGGAACCCTGCTCTGTACACTGTATCTGTGGAATTTCTGAAGGACCGCGCAGGCGCACTTGGGAGATCGCCTTTGAGTCCAGTGCCGCAGGAAAAGCCAGAGGAGACGTCGTGGAGATTGAGGGTTAGGAGAGCAAAACAGTTATAAAGGGAAAAAAGGACAATTGCTTCCGTTTACTGAACACCATCCTCAAAATATGAATTTAGCTATGCCTGTAAATAGAAGTCGGGTAAATGGGCGAGCAGTTTCGTAGATAGCCTCCAGTAGACTAACGTTTCGTCTATGCTTGCTTGGCAAACTGAAGATAATGTCAGGGAATGGCTGAAAATCCATAAACTCGTCTACTGCAGTTGCCTGGCTGGAATTCGCTTCTCGTACTGAAAATATCGGACACATGGAAATAAAAACGGTTAGCTTGTAACCGTGGGAAGGATCCACAACACATCTGGGTGTGAGGAATTCCAGGCGGTCTTCGGTTCGGAAACGCATTCGAAGTTTGAACGTAAAGAGACTTTGCTGCATTGAATTCCTTTTCACGGGATGTCATCTGCCGCCGACAGAATTCCACGAGTAAACTGACCATCTGCCTCTCGGTAACGGAGGCCGAGCGAGCCAGGCGTAAAGATGGGTGATGCGGCACATACCAAGGGGTTGAGACGAACCTTTATCGTCCCCTCGATCAAGGCGTTTGATCACTATGATTTCACAAGGGCTAAAATATCCTGTAGCTTCACATGGCTTGTGGCCAAAGCCTTTGGCTCAGGTAGGTGGCGCCTTTTGTTGTCTTCTCAATATTGGTGGGGACATGTGTAACATTTTTTGCAAAATGTTGACAAATTGTGTCAGTGTGCACATCGTCATAATAGGGCCAATCATGATTGGTAACCGCGATATTTCCGAGGGGCCTATAGAGCATCTATTATCTGTGTTAAGAATTTGTTAATCGGCTCCAAGGTCCTTGATGAAACATCATCTAGACTTCACCACGCGCGACTGCGACCATGAAACACGCTAATTAGTCATTTTATTAGTCACATCTGGGCGCGCTAATTGACGTTGTGTCTGAGGGGAAGCACACGTGTGGGATGACTAACTGTTGCTCATTCCAATACCTCTGCCTGTTCTGTTCTCAACATGGCAGAGGGCGTTGTTTACCTACCCTCTCGCATCTGCATGGATGTGTGTGACATTTGATTGATTAGCTATTGCAGCTGGTTCCTGGTGTTCACAGCAATGGCCCCATGCCCTACAGGTTGTTGGACCATCTGAACAGTATTAGAAAGGGCATTCCATGTGATTTGACCATTGACAATGACACAGCTGTCACTTCACTGGGTGAAGAGGCAGCACTTAAGCTATATTAAAGGCTTTCGATGGGGCCTCCAGTGTGGCTGGGGAAAGCCTTGGTCTGCAGACTGTATCCAGAGCAGCCCTAACTGGCTCAGTGGCTCTGGGGTTGGTTGGAGGGGGACTGACTCCAGCTCTTTAATGAATGTTTTTAACTACCATCGACAAAGCCAGCTGAACATGACTAGAAAGCTCCTCTTATAGTTTCCAGCATGATGTTTGTAAAGTAAGCTTTTCTCAAGTGTATAAATTGGTGGAAAACCCTCACTAGAAGCGCATGGCGTTAACTGCAGGCCTCACCTCATGACTTATTCCTAAAGAATTACATGTTTCATAGCATAGCAGGACTGGGCAGATTTGATTTCTTCCTGTCTCTCCCGGTCACACATATTACTGCTCCCTTCCTGCACCAATACAGAGAACTGTGGCCCAATTCATCAGTACAGTCTACACACACAGCTATGTTTGGCCTAGTTACTATGGCTGTGACAGTAGTTTGACCCACAAAATGCTGAACATGTGCATGTATGTGTAACCGATGTGAAATGGCCAGCAAGTTAGCGGGGTGTGCGCTAATAGCGTTTGATTCTGTGACGTCACTCGCTCTGAGACCTTGGAGAAGTTGTCCCCTTGCTCTGCAAGGGCGGCGGATTTTGTGGAGCGATGGCTACCAATGCCTCGTGGGTGTCAGTTGTTGATGTGTGCAGAGGGTCCCTGGTTCGGGGCGAGGAGAGGGACAGAAGCCATACTGTTACATACCTACACTTACACAAAATGCTGACAATGTGCGTGTAGTACACTTACACACAATGTTTTCCTCTTATGACTGATTCCAGAGGCATCTGTGGTTGTTGCTCACCTGTGTGGCACTGGATCATTGACGAGGTGACTGACTGCTCTGTGTGTGTGTGTGTGTGTGTGTGTGTGTGTGTGTGTGTGTGTGTGTGTGTGTGTGTGTGTGTGTGTGTGTGTGTGTGTGTGTGTGTGTGTGTGTGTGTGTGTGTGTGTGTGTGTGTGTGTGTGTGTGTGTGTGTGTGTGTGTGTGTGTGCGTGCACAAATGCTTTGCGAGCAGCTGTTCTAGAATGGGCTCTATACAGACAGCCCACTCCTGTCTCTGTAACATCTGTGGTGTTGGCATTTTGGAGACCCAGTCGGGGACAACATTTGTCTCCATTACATCACAACACAGGGGCCTGCCGGTGGGATCCTTGGGATGTCCCTACCCTGAACGTTAACCAACATTAGTCTCATCTTGTGTCGTTTCTTTGGTCTGACTACATGGATGTTTGTACTGCATTGGAGAATAAGTAGTCTGACGTTAGTTTACATAGTGAGCAACTGAACAAAAATGTTGCCTTTTGAAAACCACAGCTAAAATACATCTAGTTATTTCTCAACATTGTAGTCCAGTGCTTTGAATCAGACATTGTGAATTGCCGCTATAAGCTACAAGTTTCTAAGAATGCAATAACTGCATAGTAACAGAAAATGAATGTTGCTGACAGCTGTACATGTTTTAATGTTCCCTCGCTGTGCTGTGCTCCAATTGGACGACTTCCTATGGTCGGCATAGTAAGGGTGGATATTCCAGGTCCCGTGTTTGGACTTCCTGTAACACTACTTCCTGTGTACTTCCCGTTTGATTGGTTGTCCTTGACACGGCAGCTTTTGATGAACTGGTGGAAAACTAAATCCTGCTCACTCTGTAAAGGGTGATCTGCACTCCACACTGTTACCAATAAGCCTGCTTTATTGGTCTAATAGAACCTTTTTTGATGGCCATATTTATTTATTTCATTTTTAAATTGAACTTTTATTTAACTAGGCAAGTCAGTTAAGAACAACTATGAACTGAGCCCTATAATCCCTGTTTGGTTCTTTATTGCTCCATTTAGTTCTAGCAGCACTTGTATGGCTGTTGTTAGCAAGACTGTGTTAACATTGTAAAGCCTAATGTTCCATCCACTTAAAGGTGTGTAGTATTGTTGCTGCTCTAGGAGGCCTAGAGGGAAGAAGTCAGAGAGCTGGCAGTGTGGTGCTAGGACAACAAACTCTCCCTCAACATCAGCAAGACAAAGGAGCTGATCGTGGAGCGGGTTGAGAACTTCAAGGTCCTCGGTGTCCACATCACTAAGGATCTATCATGGTCTAAACACAGCAACACAGTCGTGAAGGGGGAAAGACAACGCCTCTTCCCCCACAAGAGGAAAAGATTTGGCATGGGCCCTCAGATCCTCAAAAAGTTCTACAGCTGCACCATTGAGAGCATCTTGACTGTCTGCATCACCGCCTGGTATGGCAACTGTTTGGCATCTGACCATAGGCACAACAGAGGGAAGTGCGTGCGGCCCAGTACATCACTGGGGCAGAGCTCCCTGCCACCCAGGACCTCTATACCAGGCGGTGTCAGAGGAAGGCCCTAAAAACTGTCAGACTCCAGCCACCCCAGTCATACACAGTCCTCTCTACTACCGCACAACAAACGGTACCAGAGAACCAAGTCTGAGACCAAAAGGCTCCTGAACAGCTTCTACCCTCGAGCTATAAGACTGCTCAACAGTTCTCCTGAACAGCTTCTACCCTCGAGCTATAAGACTGCTCAACAATTCTCCTGAACAGCTTCTACCCTCGAGCTATAAGACTGCTCAACAGTTCTCCTGAACAGCTTCTACCCTCGAGCTATAAGACTGCTCAACAGTTCTCCTGAACAGCTTCTACCCTCGAGCTATAAGACTGCTCAACAGTTCTCCTGAACAGCTTCTACCCTCGAGCTATAAGACTGCTCAACAGTTCTCCTGAACAGCTTCTACGCTCGAGCTATAAGACTGCTCAACAGTTCTCCTGAACAGCTTCTACCCTCGAGCTATAAGACTGCTCAACAGTTCTCCCGAACAGCTTCTACCCTCGAGCTATAAGACTGCTCAACAGTTCTCCTGAACAGCTTCTACCCTCGAGCTATAAGACTGCTCAACAGTTCTCCTGAACAGCTTCTACCCTCGAGCTATAAGACTGCTCAACAGTTCTCCTGAACAGCTTCTACCCTCGAGCTATAAGACTGCTCAACAGTTCTTCAAATGGCTTCTACCCTCGAGCTATAAGACTGCTCAACAGTTCTTCAAATAGCTTCTGCACATTGACTTGATACCGGTACTCCTTGGATACGGCCTTGTTATTACCTCAAAGACTGCATTGACTTGATACAGTTCTTGGATCTTGTTATTACCTCAACTACCTTGTACCCCTGCTCCTTGGATACGGCCTTGTTATTACCTCAACTACCTCGTACCCCTGCACATTGACTTGATACCGGTACTCCTTGGATACGGCCTTGTTATTACCTCAACTACCTCGTACCCCTGCACATTGACTTGATACCGGTACTCCTTGGATACAGCCTTGTTATTACCTCAACTACCTCGTACCCCTGCACATTGACTTGATACCGGTACTCCTTGGATACAGCCTTGTTATTACCTCAACTACCTCGTACCCCTGCACATTGACTTGATACCGGTACTCCTTGGATACAGCCTTGTTATTACCTCAACTACCTCGTACCCTGCACATTGACTTGATACCGGTACTCCTTGGATACAGCCTTGTTATTACCTCAACTACCTCGTACCCCTGCACATTGACTTGATACCGGTACTCCTTGGATACAGCCTTGTTATTACCTCAACTACCTCGTATCCCAGCACATTGACTTGTTACCGGTACTCCTTGGATACGGCCTTGTTATTACCTCAACTACCTCGTACACCTGCACATTGACTTGATACCGTACTCCTTGGATACGGCCTTGGATACAGCCTTGTTATTACCTCAACTACCTCAACTACCCCCTGCACATTGACTTGATACCGGTACTGCTTGGATACGGCCTTGTTATTACCTCAACTACCTCGTACCCCTGCACATTGACTTGATAACGGTACTCCTTGGATACGGCCTTGTTATTACCTCAACTACCTCGTACCCCTGCACATTGACTTGATACCGGTACTCCTTGGATACGGCCTTGTTATTACATTTACATTTAAGTCATTTAGCAGACGCTCTCAACTACCTCGTACCCCTGCACATTGACTTGATACCGGTACTCCTTGGATACGGCCTCGTTATTGTTATTTTATTGTGTTACTATTTCCCTTTTTGCAAATTTGTCTTACTTTTTATCTCTGCGTTGTTGGGAAAGGGCTCGTAAGTAAGCATTTCACGGTAAAGTCTAGACCCCTTGTATTCTGTGCATGTGACAAATAAAATTTGATTTGATTTGAGGTCATAGGAGCTTTTGTCCATCCTCTCGGGGTTATGAGGTGGTTTTAAATTGGGGACAGACAGTTGTTGTTGTGACTAGATGCTGAAGTGGCTAGGTCTGGCTGTTGAGTGGTAAATGCCTGTTGTCTGAAATAGCCCCCTTCATCTCTCTGGGTGGGAACACAGTAAAGATTAGGTTTGCTTCTGACCTCCCCCTCTGAAGAATGGGTATGACTAAGTGGATGTATAGATGTAGGAACTTAATTTGAGCCAGTTTGCTACTGCAGGAAATTTGATCCTGCAGTGACAGGACATTTTAAATATTATGTTGAATATTAATGGACATTTTGTGTAGGGGTTGATACATCTATTTTTCTTAGGGCAAATCAAGTCTGACATTTTAATGTGAAAATTAGAAACTTTTGAAGCCTTTTTATCCTTGAATATACTACAAGTTGTAGGAAAATTCAGCAATAAAATAGTGATCAAATTCAGATCCTACATCTGTTGGGGCGAAGAGAGTCCTCACTTAGCCATGTAGCCTCCTTCACCTCTGTATGAATTAATCAAAGGATACTCCTTACCAGTCTATGGGCTACTATTGACCATTCTGTTGACCATACTATTGACCATTCTGTTGACCATTCTGTTGACCATACTATTGACCATACTATTGACCATACTGTTGACCATTCTGTTGACCATACTATTGACCATACTGTTGACCATACTGTTGACCATACTGTTGAAATTGATTTATGAAGCCCTTTTAAGGTGCAGAGCATTTGATTTGGCTGCTTGGGGGCAAGGAGAACCGCAGCTCCACTAAAACTATTTGGTTGTAATATCATCACCTCTTGAAGAGCCTAGTCAGAACTACACATTTCAGATTATTCCATGAAAAACAGTTGCACACATTGAGCTCTATCATCAGAGATCTAGACCTACAGCAAGGAATTGCATGCTTTTCATGATCAGTTAACCTCAATGGATCAGCTCAATTCAGATACGTCAGGGTAGCCTCATATCTCTCCATATTGGCCACCATTAATTGGATATTTGAGTGATATAAAAGGAAGTGAACTGTACCTGACAGGTATGAGTAGTTTAGGTTATTTCCCGTCCTTTGTGGGGTCTGCCTGTCATGCAGCAGAAGGGCACATTTGCTTATATATCATTACTGTCGGCTGATAAAGTTTGTTTACATTTTTTATATTTTATATTTTTTACCCCGTTTTCTACCCAATTTCGTGGTATCCAATTGTTTAGTAGCTACTATCTTGTCTCATCGCTACAACTCCCGTACGGGCTTGGGAGAGACGAAGGTTGAAAGTCATGCGTCCTCCGATACACAACCCAACCAAGCCGCACTGCTTCTTAATACAGCGCGCATCCAACCCGGAAGCCAGCCGCACCAATGTGTCGGAGGAAACACCGTGCACCTGGCAACCTTGGTTAGTGCGCACTGCGCCTGGCCCGCCTCGGGAGTCGCTGGTGCGCGATGAGACAAGGATATCCCTACCGGCCAAACCTTCCCTAACCCAGAGAAATAGTGCTATAATTCCTATAATAACTACAACCTAAAACTCCTTACCTGGGAATATTGAAGACTCATGTTAAAAGGAACCACCAGCTTTCATATGTTCTGAGCAAGGAACTGAAACGTTAGCTTTCTTACATGTGACATATTGCACTTTTACTTTCTTCTCCAACACTTTGTTTTTGCATTATTTAAACTACATTGAACATGTTTCCTTATTTATTTGAGGATAAATTGATTTTATTGATGTATTATATTAAGTTAAAATAAGTGTTCATTCAGTATTGTTGTAATTGTCATTATTACAAATAAATAAATTGGCCGATTTAATCGGTATCTGCTTTTTTTTTGGTCCTCCAATAATCGGTATCGAAAAATTATAATTGGTCGACCTCTAATAAATAAATATATTTTTTCTCATTTTGTCTGTCATAGTTGAAGTGTACCTATGATGAAAAATACAGGCCTCTCTCATCTTTTTAAGTGGGAGAACTTGCACAATTGGTGGCTGACTAAATACTTTTATATTATATATATATATATATATATATATAAAATGCGTAGGTGTATCCAATCTTTTGATTGGTACTCTATACAGTGGGACAAAAAAGTATTTAGTCAGCCACCAATTGTGCAAGTTCTCCCACTTAAAAAGATGAGAGAGGCCTGTATTTTTCATCATAGGTACACTTCAACTATGACAGACAAAATGAGGAAAAATATCCAGAAAATCACATTGTAGGTTTTTATTTGCAAATTATGGTGGAAAATAAATATTTGGTCAATAACAAAAATGTATCTCAATACTTTATTATATACCCTTTGTTGGCAATGACAGAGGTCAAACGTTTTCTGTAAGTCTTCACAAGGTTTTCACACACTGTTGCTGGTATTTTGGCCCATTCCTCCATGCAGATCTCCTCTAGAGCAGTGATGTTTTGGGGCTGTTGCTGGGCAACACGGACTTTCAACTCCAAAGATTTTCTATGGGGTTGAGATCTGGAGACTGGCTAGGCCACTCCAGGACCTTGAAATGCTTCTTATGAAGCCACTCCTTCATTGCCCGGGCGGTGTGTTTGGGATCATTGTCATGCTGAAAGACCCAAACACGTTTCAATAAAATGCTAATGAATCACTTAAAAATTATACAATGTGATTTTCTGGATTTTTGTTTTAGATTCCGTCTCTCACAGTTGAAGTGTACCTATGATCAAAATTACAGACCTCTACATGCTTTGTAAGTAGGAAAACCTGCAAAATCGGCAGTGTATCAAATACTTGTTCTCCCCAACGTATACTTCACAAGTGACAGGCTAATATTGACACATTTATTCTTGTTTTTACACTAAATAATATATGCTTGACATTTATTTTGATTTAGAATGGACCATTATCATGCACCGGTCTTGAAACGGGGGCAGGGAAAAATACATGTCATCTATGCACTTAAATAAATGAGGGACACTTTTCCCCATGGTTTATTTTCATGCCAGCCAGGTAGGCTATACTTTGGTTGTAAAGAGAAGCAATGTGCTTAGTATTAGGAAAGTTGAGAAATAAATATAGTAAGTAGAGATCGACCGATTATGATTTTGCAACGCCGATACCGATTATTGGAGGACCAAAAAAGGCTGATACCGATTAAACGGCCAATTTGTGTGTGTGTGTAATAATGACAATCACAACAATACTGAATGAACAATGAAAACTTTAATTTTAACTTAATATAATACATAAATAAAAATCTATTTAGTCTCAAATAAATAATAAAACATTCAATTTGGTTTGGTTTAAATAATGCAAAAACACAGTGTTGGAGAAGAAAGTAAAAGTGCAATATTGCAGCCACAGGTCCTTTTGATGCTGCACACACGTAACAGGTGGTCAGCCTGTCACACAGTCTCCTCGTGGATTGCAATGTAATCGACCATAATCAGCATCCAAAAAGGGCAATTACCGATTCTTATGAAAACTTGAAATCGTCCCTGATTAATCGGCTAACCTCTAATAGTATGCCTATAGAAAGCTGAAGGGATCCTCTTTTTTTTAAGAGGCCATCACTCTGTTTTCTCCCGCAATTGCATAGCCTATAGAAATGTTGCGCAACCTGAGCTCATAGGCTCTCATGAAGTGTTTGATTAGATTTTTGATTACATTTGCATTGATGTCAGAGTGATTAGAGGGACAATAGAGTGCTGAGTACCAGGCAGTTAGCAAGTTTGGTAGGCTACTAATGACCATCAGAAGCATCAGAGCTTGGAGAAGCATAATTACCTTGACTAAACGGTCACGTGGAATTTGACTGCCTTCATGACTCGTGACTGCCGGTGTGGTGGTCATACGGTCACCGCAACAGACCTAAACATACACACTCACCTGAACGCATGCATGCACAAACTCTGCTCTAAGTTAGGGCTCCGTGGACAGTTTTGTTGTTGTCTCCTGAAAGGACAAAAACAAGCCTAATGACAGGCTTCCACTAACAACCACTGACACGGTCACCGCAACAGACCTAAACACACACAGGCACACACACACACTCAAACTCACATGCACAAACATACACACACACACACACACAGGCCAGGAACACCTTCCTTGCCTCATACGCGCCCTTTCAACCCAACTGCCCCTCCGACTCAAAAACACTCACAGGACCCCTGACTCATCATGTGAGAGAAGAGCAGAAAGTGGTGTAGTCTCTGAGGGCAGACTGCAGTACAGTATGTTGACTTTGTTGAAGAATAAATCCCATTTAAATCAACAGAATTAAGGCACGTACACACCTCACAGAGACTAAGTGGCTCAGGGCTTGGGCCTGTCCTACACACCTCACAGAGACTGTCTAAGTGGCCCACACTCCATCAAGAGACACAGTCCTAGAGGAGCTGACTGTAGTGTCAGTTATTGTGTGACCAAACTAACCTGTTCCTCTCTCCATCTACAGACACAGTCCTAGAGGAGCTGACTGTAGTGTCATTTATTGTGTGACCAAACTAACCTGTTCCTCTCTCCATCTACAGACACAGTCCCAGAGGAGCTGTCAGTTATGGAGCCTACACTCCAAAAGGGTTCTACCTGTAATCAAAAAGGGTTCTTCAAAGGGTTCTCCTATGGGGACAGCCAAGGAACCCTTTTAGGTTTTAGATAGCACCTTTTTTGTAGCTATCCTCACACTAATCCCTCCTCTCCCTCCCTAGATGCACTCCCAGAGGAGCTGGGGGTCTTACTATGTTCATCGTATCCCCAAACTAACCCGTCCCCTCCTCTCTCCCTCCAAAGATGCGGTCCCTGAGGAGCTTTCTGACCCCTTCTACAGGGACCAGTACAGCCAGGAGCACCTGAAGCCCCCCGTGGCGTCCCTACTGCTGTCTGCAGAGCTCTACTGCCGGGCGGGGAGCCTCATCCTCCGCAGCGATGCCGTCAAACCCCTGCTGGGACACAACGCCATCATTCAGGCCCTGGCACAGAAGGGACTGTACGTCACAGACCATGACCGACTGGTCACCGAGAGGGACCTGACCAGCACTCCTATACGCATGGTGAGGATGGAGAGCTGTCTGTCATGCACACACACCTTCTCTTTCTTTCATCCCCCTTTTATCTCTATTCCTTCTCTCTCTCTTCTCTCTCTCACACACTCATCCTCAATCTCTTTGTGTGTGTGCTCTAAGGTAAGGTTTGATGATAAGTTGGTTATTTGAATCAGCTGGGTAGTGCTTAGTGTTGTAAAGGACCGTACGGATCACCCCCCACGGTTCGGCACGCATGTGAACCGCAGATCAATTGCAAAGTTTAACCATCACAGTGTAAAACACAGTTTTACTGCCGCGGTTACTTTTTAAAGTAATAATTCTCTAAATCTCGATGCAGAGTTGCAGTGAAAAGATAAAGACAAGACAGATGCTGTGTTTTACTCTGAAGCCTGAAGGTTGATTTGATGATTTTTTTAAAAAGCAGTTGTGTGTTCTGCTCACGTGAACGGGGCCTGTTGAATCCCAACGAATCAATCCTGGATGCTCGCATTGCAAAAAGCAAAGAAGAAAAACAGAGCTGAAGAACTGGAAAAGCCTCCTGCTTCATTGAAGTCTCATGTGGTCCTTCTGTAGCTCAGTTGGTAGAGCATGGCGCTTGTAACGCCAGGGTAGTGGGTTCGATCCCCGGGACCACCCATACGTAGAATGTATGCACACATGACTGTAAGTCGCTTTGGATAAAAGCGTCTGCTAAATGGCATATATATATATGTATGGGAGCATTTTGGCTTCCCTGTCAAATATGATGTCGGAAGCAGGGTGGTGGACAACACCACTACGGTGTGTGGGCATGGTGTCACAAGAAAGCCATATGATCATGATGGAAATACGTGGAGCGTGGCCACACATTTAGAGCATCAACCTGGTGTGTCAGTGACGGGAGCCAACTCAGCCAGACAACTTCTCGCCGCAACATTTAAGGCCTTTTCTGCAGAATCAGACCGGACTAAAGCCATCACCAAATGTATTGGGATGTTTATCGCTGCAGGCATGAGGCCATACTCTGTTGTGGAAAACAAAGGGTTTAAGAATATGGTGAAAGTGCTTGAGTCACGCTACGAAATCCCCTCTCGCACCTACTTCAGTATGGAGATCGTGGCAGGTTTTTATGAACAGGAACATAACAAAATTGTCAATGAATTTTCCAAGGCATCCTCTGTTGCCCTCACCACAGAGGAGTGGACCTCCAGGGTAACGGAAAGCTACGTGACTGTTCACTACACCACAGACGGGTGGACCTCCAGGGTAACGGAAAGCTACGTGACTGTTCACTACACCACAGACGGGTGGACCTCCAGGGTAACGGAAAGCTATGTGACTGTTCACTGCACCACAGACGGGTGGACCTCCAGGGTAACGGAAAGCTACGTGACTGTTCACTACACCACAGACGGGTGGACCTCCAGGGTAACGGAAAGCTACGTGACTGTTCACTACACCACAGACGGGTGGACCTCCAGGGTAACGGAAAGCTACGTGACTGTTCACTACACCACAGAGGAGTGGACCTCCAGGGTAACAGAAAGCTACGTGACTGTTCACTACACCACAGACGAGTGGACCTCCAGGGTAACGGAAAGCTACGTGACTGTTCACTACACCACAGACGGGTGGACCTTCAGGGTAACGTGACTGTTCACTACACCACAGACGGGTGGACCTAGCTGTGACTGTTCACTACACCACAGACGGGTGGACCTCCAGGGTAACGGAAAGCTACGTGACTGTTCACTACACCACAGACGGGTGGACCTCCAGGGTAACGGAAAGCTACGTGACCGTTCACTACACCACAGACGGGTGGACCTCCAGGGTAACGGAAAGCTACGTGACTGTTCACTACACCACAGACGGGTGGACCTCCAGGGTAACGGAAAGCTACGTGACTGTTCACTACACCACAGACGGGTGGACCTCCAGGGTAACAGAAAGCTACGTGACTGTTCACTACACCACAGACGGGTGGACCTCCAGGGTAACGGAAAGCTACGTGACTGTTCACTACACCACAGAGGAGTGGACCTCCAGGGTAACGGAAAGCTATGTGACTGTGACTGTTCACTACACCACAGAGGAGTGGACCTCCAGGGTAACGGAAAGCTACGTGTCTGTTCACTACACCACAGAGGAGTGGACCTCCAGGGTAACAGAAAGCTACATGACTGTGACTGTTCACTACACCACAGAGGAGTGGACCTCCAGGGTAACAGAAAGCTACGTGACTGTGACTGCTCACTACACCACAGAGGAGAGGACCTCCAGGGTAACAGAAAGCTACGTGACTGTGACTGCTCACTACACCACAGAGGAGTAGACCTCCAGGGTAACAGAAAGCTACGTGACTGTAACTGCTCACTACACCACAGAGGAGTGGGAGATGTGAAGTCCAGTGCTACAGACACACCCCCTCTATGAGAGTCACACAGACACAAATCTGGCACAGGTACTGCTAGGAGCAGTAGCAGAGTTGAAGCTAGAGGCCCAATGGCAATATCCCAATCACCACAGATAATGCCAATAACCAAGTAAATGCATTGATAGAAGCTGGACTGGGGCCACAGATAGCTTGCATTGCACATGTGATCAATTTAGCATCTCTAAAGGGAATCTCAGGTAACCAGATCGACCGCTTCCTTGGAAGAATCAGGAAGGTGGTTTCCTTTTTCCACCGAAGCACAACAGCCGCTCATGTGCTTAAGACCAAGCAAGAAATGTTCCAGCTACCGACCCTCAAGTTCATACACGATGTCACAACAAGATGGAACTCCACTTATGACATGTTGGAGCGCCATCTTGAGCAGCAGGCAGCTTTATACTCTGCACTGACAGGCAAGACCCTGGAAAAACATAAAGACGTCGTCACCTTGTCTGATGATGACGTGAAAGTGGCAGAGGAGGTCTTCCAGGTACTCAAACCCCTGAAAATAGTTACAACCCTACTGACCACTGAATCTGTACCTTCTGTGTCCATGATCCTACCTCTGAAAACAAGGATTCTACAATCCATGGCCCTAAGTGAGGAAGACAAGCACCATCACTAGAGAGGTCAAGGCTGCCATTAGAGAGGACCTGAAGCCCAGACTGCCTTCATAGATCTACTGCACTAGATCCAAGGTTCAAGTCCCTGTCTCACCTAGACCCTCACCTAGACCCTGCCCTACACCGGAGGACATACAGTGATCTCACCACTGAGACTGTGGCCACTGAAGAGGTAAAATAAAATAAAATAGTGAGTTACTTGTATAATAAATATAGTGCAGTCTAATTTTAGTCTATGCTATTGCTATTAGAATCATCCATTTTTTATTTGGAATAATGGCTTTTATTAAATGTTATTGCCACGATTATAGTTCTATGAAATATGAAAATAGATCATTTGTTAGTTTAATAGATCATAACATTTTTTTCTGCAGGGTCAAGCCACAGAGCCGACAGGAGCAGACTCAGAGGCATCTCCTCCACAAAATAATTTGGCCATGAAGGAGCTTTTCGGGGAGACCTTTTTGAGCAAGGACACAGGCAAGACGTTTGCCAACACCATCGAAGAGGAGGTGGCATCCTACAAGGCAGCAGGCGGCATTCCACTGGATGGTGATCTACTGGATGGTGTTCCACTGGATGGTGTTCCACTGGATGGTGATCCACTGGATGGTGTTCCACTGGATGGTGTTCCACTGGATGGTGATCTACTGGATGGTGTTCCACTGGATGGTGTT